>NC_088933.1:16300000-16312500 GCF_038396675.1 Hydra vulgaris
CTGAATGGAAAGGGACTTAGTGTTCTTTTACAGTCCTTCACAACTACTATTGATATTATGCTAATTTTGAGATACCCGTTAATAGAAGATTTTAATATACAACTTTTGTAAAAAATATGCCAATTTTGAAGAAATGGAGATGATGTCCTATACCTCCAAGGTACAGATATTATTATACCTCCAAGGTACAGATATTATTATACCTCCAAGGTACAGATATTATTATACCTCCAAGGTACAGATATTATTATACCTCCAAGGTACAGATATTATTATACCTCCAAGGTACAGATATTATTATACCTCCAAGGTACAGATATTATTATACCTCCAAGGTACAGATATTATTATACCTCCAAGGTACAGATATTATTATACCTCCAAGGTACAGATATTATTATACCTCCAAGGTACAGATATTATTATACCTCCAAGGTACAGATATTATTATACTATTATAAACGTTGTTTATTATCATATATAAAATTAATAAAACAAATTGTTTCTTTAAAAAAAAAAGAACTTTTAAAATGAGTAAACTTTTTATTTAATACTTCATGATAATTTATTTAAAAGCATAATAAAACTTTATTTAAAAGGGTTTAGCATAGTGAAAAACATTTCATTAGCAAGTTTACAAAGCATTATAAAAAATAACTTTGTTATGTTTTTGACTATTAAATTATGTATTCAACTAAAATTTTATTGAAACAATCACTTTCGTTGCTGTTTATAAAAGTAATTGTACAAGTTGTTTTAAAAAACATTTACATTCGTTGTTAATTATACACTTTTTAACTAAATAATATCTTTTGATAATTTAAAGAAAATGTTTTTTATAGTACACAATCATTATTTCTCACTTTATTACTTTATTTCAGCGCATTTTTAAAACATTTTAAAAAATCTAAAAAAACGTAGTCAAGTTGTCACAAAAACAAATTAAATGTGTGGTCAGTAAGAGCGTGCGATCTAGATACAACAATCATATATATATATATATATATATATATATATATACATATATATATATATATATATATATATATATATATATATATATACAACAATCATATATATATATATATATATATATATATATATATATATATATATATATATATATATATATATATTTATATATATATATATATATATTTATATGATATTTATATTATAGCTTTATATAATTTTTGCTATATATTTACAATATCGTAAAACTTTGCTGTTTTAAATACGCAATAACTTTTAAATGTTAAATGTAACATGTAAAAGATAATCGATATTGCTGTCAATCTATATATATATACAGTGCTCGAAGTGAGGCGGGATGCAAAGAGATGCCATCCTGCCACCTTTTTATAAGGTATAAACCATCCCGCCACCTTTTTATAAATCTCTATTTACAACAATCATTAGGCAGGATGGTATTTTTAGTTTATCGAATACCATCCCATTACTTTTTGTTCTCCACTTCCAGCACTGTATATATATATTTTTTATTACTTTGTTCATGCTTTCACAAATTAAACTTTTTAATTATCTGATTGAAAGTGTTAAACGTTGAGTTTTTCTTTTTTTTGAAGTGTTTTAAAGTGATTTAAAATGTTATGTTGAGTTAAAGTGTTATGTTGAGTTAAAGTGTTGTGTTGAGTGAAAGTGTTATGTGAGTTAAAGCGTTTTGTTTTAAAGTAATTTAAAGTGTTAAACTTTGAGTTTAATTTAAAAACTAGTATTTTACATAATAAAATGCAAACATCATCTAACATCGGCCTAAAATTAATTTCAAAAAATGTTTATTATGTCACTAAATCCCTTTTAACAATTGTAATAAATTAAAGAAATTGTCTTAAGAGTTAAATTTAGTGAGCATGATAGTCAGATGGGAATTTTGAAATCCTGAAATTATGTAGTTAAAAGAAATCACATCATCATCTTTAATGCTTTAAATTTATCACTGATTTTTAAGCAATAAAAAAATAGAGCTTATTTTAAATTAAAACATTTCTTTAAATATTTTTAATTCTATTAAAAAATGTTTTAATTTTCAATTAAAACATTTAAAACTATTTAATTTTAAATTTAATTATGGCTTTTTTTACTGACCACTGCGTTATTTAATTAATTAATAAATGGAGTTGAAATGATGCCTTAAGTTTAAATCTCCAGTTTGCTATCTGACCATTTTATATATTTTTAAAATGATAAAAAGTGATTTTAAAAATGTACTTTTCTAAAAAGTTTTACCATTAAATCTATCTTTGTAAAATTATTAATCTTTTTTTAATTAGTTATTAAAAAAAATTATGCTATTTGAACAGATAAAGATTCCCAAACTGAGTTTAAAAAACATTATTTCTAATTTTAAGTTTTTTAATTTAAAAACTTAAATTAAATATGATTTTAAAAATTAAATATTTATATTTCATTTTAAAGAGATGTAAAATGGTTTTACTTTATTTACTTAAAATTTAATTTACTTAAAGAAATAATTTTATTCTTTTTATTTGAAAAGAAATTCTATAAATAATTATATAAATTATGAAAACAAGTTATTTTATCATGTTATGTATAAAATTTAGATTTTATTAGTAATATTTTTAGGCCTGAGTCTTTCTAATTTTGTGCAAATATATATATATATATATATATATATATATATATATATATATATATATATATATATATATACATATATGTACATATATGTACATATATACATATAGTTAATTCTCGATAAGTCAAATACCGGTTAACTTAAACTTTTGTTAAATTTAACTGTTTCATTTGGTACCTTAAAATCATCTAACTAATTACTATTAAAACTCTCCAGTCAAACCTCTGATAACTCAAACTTTGTTTTGAATTTTTTCAAACAATTTTTTATCTCCTTTCAGCAAATTTCTTTGATGAATTCAAACTTTCCATATGGGAGATAAAGAAATCAAAATAACTTGAATAAGTTTTTTTTAAAGATGTCATTCCATATAAAACAAAAATAAGAATAGTATAACATTTTCTATATTTATTTGTTATATTTAAATTTATTTATTTATTTGTTATATTTAAATTAGAATAGAATAGATCATTATAAGACTTAAAATAATGCTATAATAAAACTGTTTTAAATTCAATCATAATAAAATACCATTTAAAAAGTAATTATTATATTATTATTATTATTATTATAAACCGCTTAATACATAATTAAGTACTAATAATAATAAAAAAACCGCATAATTGCCAAAGAATATTCTGGAGCTTAAGCCGAAATTACACTCCTCCTAGATCTTTAAGGACCATACAAATAGTAATTGTTGTATTTTTGGGGCATACACCATTCTTAAGTATTTTGTGGCAGGGACTCTTTTGTTTCTTGGACTTTGTTTTACTTGTCTCCAACACACTTTTAGTTTGCTGAAAATGGTTTTTCGCATTATCAAAACCATTGTCCATGTTTATTTCTATTTTGAATTTAGAAATATCACATAAAGTTTAAGTATCATTTCAAGAATATGCGACTCAGAACACCATTAACTTCTACAAGTTGTTTCAAAATGTCTCATTTTGCTGGCCGTTACTTAGTATGTCACTTCGCATTAGGTGGTTTCAACCATACCTTATCACCATTTTATCAATATACTGCTTCCAGTATTGACATTTTTTATCTTTCTGCAATTCTCTTAATTTTACCATGGTTTCTTTTCAAAACTTCCATTTTCGTTTCTATCAACCTCAATAGTAACAACTGCTGATCCATTATATTGGTGAATTTTCCATCAAAAGTTACCATCTTTGGAGGACTCTGGGGCTTATTTTGATTTCTTGACAACAAATTTTGATTTATGATTGTCTTTGAACATCCTGCGTCTACCATAACTGTTGCTACCACACCATTAACTTTCAGATGAATAATAAACAATGCACTGATTCCACCATTGTTCAGGAGCCAGGTAGCCCATTTGGTATGGTGGAATAGTGTCAGAAAATTTTTATTTTCGCAAATTTTTATTGTCACAAATTTGATTGTTAAAAATGTAAAAAAGGAATAGTGTCGCAAATTGTCACATTATTGGTTGTCGAATAACAGAATAAGGAATGTCGTAAATGAATTTAATGAATTGTGTCGAAAACAAAAAAAAGGAATAGTGTCGCAAATGAATTTAATGAATCGTGTCGAAAATAGAAAAAAATAATAATGTCCTAAAGGAGTTTAATGAATAGTAACAAAATTAAAAAAACAACAATAACTATAAATGTGTGTTTAGATAACATGTCTGATTTCAAACTGAAATAGCCTGCTTCAAGAGCATCAGTATATACACCTACTATCTTTAATCTAAAATTAACTATTTGCGACACTATTCCTTTTTTTTTTGTTTTCAACACTATTCATTAAATTCATTTGAAACACTATTCCCTTTTTTTTGCGACATTAGTCCTTTTTAATATACTCAACACTATTTTGAAGTTCATTTTTCTACACTATTTCTGTCACCTGCCCATATTCCTTGCTCCTGTACTTGTTTCCCTGACACCTTTAAGCATTTTGCAGCCACATGTCCTTCATCCCCACATTTAAAACATTGAAAGATACTCTTTGAAGCCAGGTTCTTTGCAAGCGAACAGTTTTTCACAATATGATTCAACCCTCAGCAGTTGTAACACACTAATAGAACTTTTGTAGCTTGATTTTGAAAAACAGCACCGACTACAGCATTATCAACGTAAACACGGTTTAAAGCAGCTCTTACTTTGGGTAACATAACATCAATTGGATCCATAATCGCTCAAAAATCTTGAAGATAAATCCTCTGGCAATCCAACAACAAACACCAATCAAAGCTGAACTTCTTGCTTTTCTTCAGTGTTTAAAGCATCATATACTAAATAAGCAAATCCCTTAATTTCATACTTGAATCCATGCCCAATTAGCTTGTAATTTCCTTGCTAGAACAAAAACTTCTTTTTTTTTTTGCCAAATAATTTATTTTTCTTCCTCAATTCAACTCATCTTCACAAAGGTTTTATATAACTACCCATAAAATTGACATTAAATAACCCACCTAATACATAATTACCATTAAAATAATTAACTTTTTTCGATGTTAACTATATACGCTGTACACTCAGTACAGCTTAAACACCATACATAACTTCTTTTACTGAAACATTTTTTACACTTCTAGTATAATTGTGTATATCTAATGTTTATACTTTACTATTGAATAAAGAAAAATTGCTTTAATTCGAACTAATATCTCATATAAAGTTTGACTCAATGGGTATTCGCTTTAGTCACATATTTATTCCATTAGAGGTTTGAATTATCAGGAATTAACAGTATATATATATACATACATATATATATATATATATATATATATATATATATATATATATATATATATATATATATATATATATATAAACACATACATATGTATAGATATATAAATATGTGTGTATTACAAAAATGTATAATAACTTTAAACTTAGTTTTGAACAGAGAAAACTAAAATCAAAATACCAACCTGCACGGTTTGGTTAAAGAAATCTCATCTCCTTTTCCTTTGATAATGCTCAGCTGACCACTTGTAGATTTCTCTCCCATTAAATTGTTACCACTGGAGTAACTTAATACACGATATGTACCAGTTCCTAAGTCTGCTTGAAAACATAGTTTCTGAAAAAAAATTATCCTTTTAGAAATTATAAAAACTGAATAAAACTAAAAATGCAAAAGTATCTTTTATTATTGAAATTACATATTATTGTTGTAGCCATTTAAAAAATTATTAAAAAATATGTACGTTCCAACTTCTGAAATTAAAATTGCTGGAAGTAATTAACTAGTAATTTGCAGCTTTTTTCAAGTGTCTTGTAATGGTAGTTATACTCCCATTTCATCATTTATGTTGTTGACAACTATAATGATGCCATGGGAGTAACAACAAAATGCATCATTAATTTTTGCAATAAGATCATTTTGATTTTTTACAAGAAAATGACATAAGCTGTCTTTATATTCTCAAAATTTTTAAATCAAAACATAGAAATCTAACAGTAAATTAGCTGCATCATTACTACTTTTTGTCTTGTAAATGTCACAGCACAGATGATTAGTTTCAAAGAAAAAACTGCAAGTTGGTGAATATTTAAAAAAAAAACATTTCAAAAGCAGTGTTTTCCAGAACACTACAAAGCCAAATATAAAGTTAATCTTCTATAAGATTTGAGATTTTTCTAAGCTTTTAAATACCACTTTCATATGTCTACAAGCTTAATTGTCTTAACTGTCAAGTAGCAGAACATATTTGAATTTTTGGACAACAAAAATATCCAAAATATGATATTTAACAATTCACAAATAAAAAGTTTAAACATCTTAAGGTGTTATGAACAAAACCATCATAAGGTGCTTAGAACAACAAATTTTTGACCAATTTGGTTGGACCAAGCTGAGATATATATATATATATATATATATATATATATATATATATATATATATATATATATATATATATATTTATATATATATACATATATTTATACATATATATATTTATATATATATATATATATATATATATATATATATATATATATATATATATATATATATATATATATATATATATATATATATATATATGTATATATATATATATATATATATATATATATAATTTATATATCAACATATATATGAGGTTCACTAACTTTATTTATGTGAGATAGCACATGTTGCCAAACATTAAAACAATGGTACTTATGCCAAACATTAAAACAATGGTACTTAAGCAAAGGAATTATTGTGTCAGAGTAGCCCAGCAATAGCTCAGATCTCAGCCTAATAGAAAATATTAGGAAGGAAATAAATCAAAGATTTATCAAGGGTGCTACACTTCA
Organism: Hydra vulgaris; assembly: GCF_038396675.1. Lineage (NCBI taxonomy): Eukaryota > Metazoa > Cnidaria > Hydrozoa > Anthoathecata > Hydridae > Hydra > Hydra vulgaris. The sequence goes on from NC_088933.1 coordinate 16,306,916, forward strand.
ACTACAGAAATGATAGCAGAAATAAATAGAGTTGGAATTCAGAACATGTCTCTGTGATACTTTCAAAAAATGTCGAAACGAATTGAAATGGTACTTAAGAGCAATAGGCTGGCTAAATATTCAATAAATATAAAAGCTAACATTTTTACTTTTGTTAATTTTTTATTTTTTTTTAAAAAAAAGTCAGATATCCGCAAAGCTTCTGACTAGCATAAAACAAAATTTAAAAAAATCATTTATAAAAATTTCTTTAAATGGAACTTGTCTGCAATACAAAAAATGATCAATTTTACAATAAAAAATAAAAACTAACCCCATTAACAAATGAATTTGTGTAAGCAATCACATTAGCTGATAAACCTTCCTCTACCAAAAATAACATTACATCTGTGTTTAAGATTATGTCATTGTAACATCCTATAAATATAAATATTCTATATAAATATATGTATGCATATATATATATATATATATATATATATATATATATATATATATATATATATATATATATATATATATGTATATATATGTGTGTGTGTGTGTGTGTGTGTGTGTGTGTGTGTGTGTGTGTGTGTGTGTGTGTGTGTGTGTGTGTGTGTGTGTGTGTGTGTGTGTGTGTGTGTGTATTGTATATTATATATATAATATTTTATATATAATAATATATAAATATATATATTATATAATACATATAATATAAAAACATTTATGGATTGAAAGTTCTCATGGTAACATTACACAACTTTGATGGTTTATGGTTTTAATATAATACATTTTTGATGATTTTAAAATACTCTAAATCATTTAAAGATGAATTTGACAACAAAGGTAGTGGTCGTGATAGTTTAATACTGCAATTAGGGAAGCATAATAATTATCTTCACTAACCAAATCGTGTATCAACATTACTGTAAATAATTAAAAAGAAATTTGGAATCCTAATTATTTATCTTTTTATATATAAAATATATATATAAAGTTTCATTAATTCAGTCTTTTGTATTTATTATTTAATTTTGTTTTTATATTTAGGTCAATGGTTACCTACAACAATAAAATATTATTTTTATTTTTACATAGTTGCAGCATAAGTGAGCATACAATAAAGAAGATGATGAAAGATTCAGATGATTTTAAACATGAAACTTTGCCAGATTTACCTGTTGCTCAAAAGCCTTTTAATACGATTAATCAGTTTTTTTAAATGTAATATAATTGAAATTTTTTCTTTTTCATGCTGACATGGAAATAGATGAGATGAATGTACAAACCTTTAAAATCAAAACATTGAAAAAGGGTGTCAAAGACTGGAAAATATTTATTATGTTTTCCAGTATTTGACGGAAAAAAAAATTTACCATCATTACTTTATCATAAAATGAAGGTTAATCATTGGATTAATTCCAAACTTTAAAGTTCTCAAATGAACATCTAAAAGTTTTTATTGTTATTAAATGTGTTTATATTATTTAAATCTAAAAAAAATAATTAAATTTTTGATAAAATTATTTTTTTTAGATTTAAAAGAATATAAACACGTAAAATAAAGATGTCTCCTAAAATAAGCAAGCTGTTCAAAAATGGCATTAAAATTCTGATATATTGAAGAGGATATTGGCAATGCAGTTCAAGATGTCAAGAGGTAAATTTAGCATTTTTAATTCCCTATTAGTTAAATAATTTTATAATAAATTTTTACTGTAAGCGAGGACATCCTATTGAGCAGCTTGATGCTAGGTCTCAAACCTTATCTGATAAATATTGCACTAATCTTATAGAACCATTGGGAGCAGGCACAACTATAAAGTTGTAAGTTATTTTTACTCATTAAACTTTTTTACTATTATTCAAGCTTTTTTTACAAAAAATCAATAGCCATACAAACATTCAATCCATTTATATTTGCACATATCTTTTACAGATGTTCATTTGGATGCAATGACTCGGTCATTGAATATTTTCATTTAGAACCATTGCAATTTCCCACTAAGAAAAAATGGTTTAATAATTTACAAAGAAGAAATTCAGATAATCGATGAGCAAAGAAGAAATGCAGACAATCAACAAGCAGAGGGGAGAAGCCGTGTAGAGGAATGAAGCCATGTAAAAGGATATTATATTTCCTTTCAATTCTATTGAAATAGCATAACCTATATAAAGTTGCATGTATTTTGTAAATGTTTGCCCTTACACTCTATTTTAATATTGTTTTCTGGTATTTTTGATTTCTTTTTTTTCTTTAAGCAAGATCAAGGAAACTTTCTTACCTCCTCTTGTCTCTTTTTTATAGTTTCTGTTGTAAACTTGAAAAAAAATATCAAGACATATCTAATTTTCAAAATTTTATAAATGTCAAATACTGGAGAATAAAATGTTAATCTTAAGATGTTGTGTTCAACATTTTGGCATTTTGGGAGCTATAACTCTTTTATTTATTTTCATCATTCACAAGTTTCGTCATTCACTTTAAGTATATTGTAAAGAGCAACTATTTGTTTATATGATAATACTTTAAGATTGATCATTCATGAAATAACAAATAAGAATTTATTATTATTATTTATTTAAGACAATGTAAAAAAAAACAATGACCACTGGGTGGTTTACTATATGCTAGTGTACAATTGCATTGCTGTGTTTAATGGAATGACTAATTTTATGCTATTCTACGATTGCATTGCTGTGGTTAATGGAATGACTAATTTTATTGTTTTGTTGTTAGTTTTATATTATTAATATACATTTTTTTTTGTAAACATCTTCGCTTCCAACAAGGCTGCAGGCAGCCACAATTAAAGTTGGAAGTTACTGAAAGAAAAAAGATGAAGATTGTAGAGCAAGATAACGATTGACGGACAACTTAAAGGATTGCAAATTATACGAATCAGGAAAGCAAGATCAAGAAAGCGAATTCTAAAGAGCTGGTGTTCGAGGAAAAAAACTAGACAAATAAGCGTTTTTGGAGCACTTAGGAACAGTCACAGAAAAAGAATGACACTTAATTGAATGACGAGTAACACAAGAATGAATTTTAGTAGATGGCACAAGATACGTTAGCTCTTAAAAGCAGTGCCCATTATAGTATTTGTAGAAAAGACAAAGAGAAGCAACATTACAAAGATGTGACAATGGTTGGAGGGTGGCTGAAAGAGCAGGTCCAACTATGTTTACAATGCGTTTTTGCACCTTGTCTAAAAGAGATATAGCATCCTTAGAAGATCCGCCCCAGATATGGCAACAGTATTCCATGCAAGGCCGGATTTGAGATTTATAGAGATATAGAATAGAATCCAAAGTAAGAAAGTGACGAGATAAAGAGAAGCAACCTTAGCAGATGCTAATTTTGCAACTGATTTGATATATGGTTTCCAAGAAAGATTGGAAGTAAGAGTTAATCCTAGAAGATGAAGAGTAGGTGACTCATCGAGTACATCACCGTTCATAAATATAGGAAGATCTAAATTATTGCAATAACGATTGTCTGAAAAAAATTGATTTTTATCTGTATTAAAGTTCACCAGCCACTGTGAGCCCCATGCTGTAGCAGAAGTGAGATCCTTCAGAGATATAGAATAGAATCCAAAGTAAGAAAGTGACGAGATAAAGAGATGAAACTTTAGCAGATGCTAATTTTGCAACTGATTTGATATATGGTTTCCAAGAAAGATTGAAAGTAAGAAATAATCCTAGAAGATGAAGAATAGATGACTCATCGAGTACATCACCGTTCATAAATATAGGCAGATCTAAATTATTGCGATAACGATTGGCTGAAAAAAATTGAGTTTTATCTGAATTAAAGTTCACTAGCCACTGTGAGCCCCATGCTGTAGCAGAATTGAGATTCTTTTCAAGCTCAAATGCCCCCTCCAAGCAATCAGAGAGTGCTGGTTTCTTATCACGACAAGAATAAATGGTAGTATCATCAGCAAACAATGCCACCTTAGATGTGAGAATATCTGGAAGATCGTTAATGTAAATTAAAAAGAGTATAGGGCCAAGGATAGAACTTTGAAAAACCCCTGAAGTTACAGAATAAGAGGAAGAGTGCTGTCCATTGAGGACAACTTTTATACTATGATTGGAAAGGAAGGATTCAATGATCTTAAAGATGTTGCTGGATACACCATAGGAAGAAAGCTTATGGAGAAGACCAGCATGCCAAACTTTATCAAAAGCTTATGAAATGTCAAGAGCGATGGCCTTAACCTCTCCACCTTTATCTAGTGCACGATAAAACCTATCAGTTATTACTGTTAGCAAATCAGCTGTTGAACAAGAAGATCGATATCCATAATGATGGTCAGAAAGTAAGTTATTAGATACAAGATGAGAAATTAAGTGTTCGTTAATTAAAGACTCAAAAACCATGCTTATGATAGGAAGAAGACTAATGGGACGGTAGTTAGATGAATCAGATCGCTCTCCAGAATTTTTGAAGATAGGGATAACAGATGCCGCTTTCCAGCAGGCTGGAAAACAAGACTCTGATAAGCACTTGTTGAATAGTTTTGAGAGTATAGACAACAGCTCCGGAGAACACTTCTGCAAGACAATAACAGGTATGTTGTCCGGGCCACAAGCTGTAATTTTTGAGATGAGATACAAGATATCATAACCTGAGAATAGCGGGTTTTGGCATTAGACAAAACTTTTTTACAATTGTTTCTAGCAGTAATAAACAGACGTCTGTTTTCTGGAGAATTGTTTTGCTGATAAATGTGGAAGTAATGGTTTCGATTGGCATTCGCAGCAGCACAGTGTGAGGAAAACCATGGAGGAGAGTGAGGCTTGACCTGGAATCGTCGAGAGGGAACAAAAGATTCCATGCCAGCCCGAAGCACATTTGTCGACAGGAAGATAGAAGATTTCTACCCAAGGGTCATCATGAAGAAAATCACGGAAAGAATCCCAGTCAGCTTTACTGTAGTTGTAAGAGGTACGTTAATAGGGGGATTCAGGTGATGAAGAAGAATGAGATATTAGTTTTAGAGAGATCAAACTGTGATCAGAAGCACCTAAGGGTAAATGTGGAGAAACTGAGCACTGACTAGGATCAGAAACAAGACATAAGTCGAGTAGAGAAGGTAAATGATTTGGGTTGTCAGGAAAGCGAGTTGGAAAGTTGACTATTTGAGTTAGGGATTGAGAAAGGCAAAAGTTGTGGGCTTTAATGCCTGCCGAATCACTGACACTAGAACCAAGCCATTCAGAGTGGTGAGCATTAAAGTCACCGACAACAACTATATTAGCTGATGGATAAAGAGAGAGGGCTTGGTCAATACGATCAGAAATAACATCAAAAAGAGTGAATCTTGAGATGAAGGAGAGCGATATAGAACAAAGAGAAAGACAATAGAGTGAAGTGGTGCTAAAGGAAAGCACATGAAAGAATAGTCTGTGGATTCAAATCTAGTTTCATGACAAATGGGTGAATTCTTACGAATGTAAATGCCCAGGCCAAGCATGTGACTATTGGAGTCTTTACGAATTAAAGGAAGATAACCATCAACACTAAGATCACAAGATGAGACAGCTGAACTCAAATTGGTCTGGTAAACTTAGCAAGAGATAAGACTCAA
>NC_088933.1:16650000-16722500 GCF_038396675.1 Hydra vulgaris
TGATGATATTTATCTGAAAATAAAAATTTAAACACCTTTGAAAATAATGTAAAAAAAAAAATGTAAATATTTTTGAATATTTTAAAGACAAAAAATTTTTAAACTTTACATAGCACTTTTTAAAAACAAGTTTTAAACTATTTTGAATAAATAAATTTAAAACTATTTACATAAATAAAATGAGTTTTTTCTTTGAATGACAAATTCAAAAAAAATACTTTTTTTAAATTTTTTTACAAACATTCAGCTATGCAATTTTGTGGGTAATGAATTTATTCAAACGATTATGGAAGTTATAAATTTTATCTTTTAACAAGTAATTTCTTAAACTTATTGTTTATGATACATAAAAACTATCATTGAAATTCTTTTTTTTAAAAAAAAGCTTTTTAATATCTAACATATCTTTGGTATCTCTTTAATATTAAGAACAAACTTATTTTAAAATGAACAAAAATAAGTAAAGATTTAAGTACAAATAGGCATTGACCTAACACATGAAACTCATGAGTTGCAATATTAAGTTATACTATAATATAAACATTAGCATTTAGCTAATTCCTGGTAGTGCAGGTAACAGTAACATATATACTATACACACACATTATAAAGTTTAATGCCTTGTAGGATACCCAAAATAATAGACTGATATTAACAAAGTATGGAAATTTATATTTTTTCTGATCTCATAAATCAAAAATGATGTGCAATTAAAAAAATTTAAATTTGTAGTAAAAATCAGTTCATATTTGTGGTGAAGCGTCTAAATTAATACAAAAAAATTGGAAGAAATACATTCATAGCCAATAAAAGTTTTAAGAGTGGATTTTTTTGATAAATTTTGGGTGTTGAAGCTAGAAAAGAGCTATAAACGTTTTTACTGTTTATAAAAAAGATTATATTTTTTTCTTACTGAATGCAGGAAGTTTAAGAATTATTACAACAATTAAAGAACTCACAATAAAAGCGTTTATTAAGTTACAGTTTTTTTTATAAGAGCATTTAACAGTGCATTATGTATTTTTATTTTACTCAAATTGAGACAAACTTATATAAATTTATATAACTTATTTAATAATTATAATTAGTATTTAAAATATATAATTAATTACATAATATAAAAATTATTACACAATAATTTAGTGCATAATAATTTTATAATATATAGTTTGAGCAAAATAAAAAAAAGCAGTTATAACCATCAAGAAGAATCTTTAACATTTTTAAATGTATTTTTAAAATTAGTTTTAATATTATAAACTTAAGTTTAAAAAAACTTTAATAAGAAGATATGGCATTGACGAAGAAAAAGATTAATGACAGAATATTATCAATTTATTTTTTCATAATAAAATTTTTATGATAAACTAATTTTTTTTAAGAAACCAATCAGCTAGTCTAATCTAATTGATAACATGTGCATTTCAATTGGTGCCTTTTTTTATTTATTATTTTGTTGTTGTTGCAAAAACTGTGCTTTTAAATAAGGATTGTAGTTTATTATGCAGTTATTGATATATTTCAAAAATAGATTTTTTTTTTAATCTTAATTACAACGATAATGCTTTTCTTTCATAAACAATTTTGCAAACTTGACCATATTGTCATTAATGTTATAATGATATTAAACAGTTCACACTAAGGATTTTTTCCTAAAAATACACATATAAACTATTTATGCATATAAAATTTAAAAAAATAGAAATTTAGAACTTAGAAAAATAAAAACATAGAAATTTAAAAAAATTATATATCTAAAAAATGTTTGTAATCAGTTTTATGGCTTGGTATAAAATACTGTGTAATATCACTATAATATTAATATGATATATTGTGTAATATCAATATAATATTAATATAATATAATAATAATGACAATATTTCACTTTGTCTTTTTTACTTGATGTAATTTGCACAAGGATATCTAATTTTTCTAATCAATATATAAAAATAGAGAAAAAAGAAAGTGGTTTATATTTAAGAAAATAGTATACTTTTGCGAGAGCCATAAATTGCTCCGGTAAATACTTAAGGGGAGTGTGAGCATGAGCAAGAGCGAAAGTTCTTGTTTCCCCCACATGATGAAAATAGAAGCCTGTGTGAAATTTATAACCTTGATGTTCTTTGTATTACAGAATTATGGTATAATTCAAACTCTGCATTTATATTGAAAATTATCAAATTTATAGAAAAGATCACAACACCCAAAGTGGTAAGTATGTATTTATATTAAAGATACTTTAACATCAAACAAGATAGCTTTTGTGCACCTGAGCAAATACCAATAAACATTAAAGTTGGTCGAAAGAATGTAGTTTTGGTTGTACTTACCAGACCTCCAGACCATCTTAATAAAAATAAGAAAATGAATAACATAAAAAGAAAAGCCAATCAGAAAAAAGTTTATTTTAATGACTAACTTTAATATTTTGTAAACTGTAAAAAAAAAATTTAAACAAAAAAACAAACAAACTTGTAAACATATGTAAACAGAAAAATTAAACTTACCATTATAACAAATAAAACTGGTCCAACAAAACTCCATATAAAACCATTTTTAACAGATAACCAACAACTACAAAAAAAGTAAGTATAAAAATAAAAAATAATGGTTTCCATGGTACATAAAAAAAAAGTTAATATAAATACTGTATCAATTATTTATTTTTTGTTACAAAGTACTTAATAATATTAAACTTATAGCATGTATAAAAAAGTTAATAGATAAAAATATTACCCATTTTGTAATAACACATAAAAGTAATACAAATAAAATGTGGAAATAAATCTTGATACAAATGTGAAAGGATTTTAAAGGAAAAGAAATTAATATTTTTATGTAGAAAATTGGTTTAACAATAAGGTATTTACTATATCATTTATATATATATATATATATTTATATTTTGCTTATGTTTAAAAAAAGAAAAAAACAAATAATAATGAAAGAAAAGATTGCTGCCCATCATAAACCCTCAGTCGATGTAGCGACATACCTTTGCAGCAGCAAGCTATAAAATAGTTGATGTATGTTCCTGAGTTTTCCTATCATTGTGCTGCTGAAATTGTAACCATTACTTTCATATCTAGCAAACCAATACTTCATCAGCAAAACAATTCAGAAAACAAACATCTGTTTACTATTGCTAGAAACCATTGTAAAAAAGGTTTTGTCTGCCAAAACCCGCTAGTTCTCAGTTCACTAAATCTTATATTTCATCTCATAAATTAGGCTTTCATAACTTTTAGAAAATCTTTAACAGTATCTATAATAAGAGCAAACTTGTTATTCCACCTCTCTAGTATGGTTCAGATTTTGTCACCTCACCTAAGAAAAAGCTGAATAGTTTGCTAAGAACTTCTCAATATCAACTCTTTTTTTCCACTAGCTGCGTTCTACCTGATATAGCTGACAAACAGGTTACTCCATTGCTTGACCTTTGTATCACTCCGGTTTCTGTGTCTAAAGTGATTTCCTGCCTAGACTCTTGAATTATAGTCTTGCCTGTTATAGTCTTGCAGAAGTGTTCTCTGGAGCTGTCGTCTATACTTTGGAAACTATTTAACAAGTGCTAATCATAGTCTTGTTTTCCAGTCTGCTGAAAAGCGGCATCTCTTATCCCCATTTTCAAAAATTCTAGAGAGCGATCTGACTCATCCAACTACTGTCCAATTAGTCTTCTTACTATCAGAGGCAAGGTTTTTGAGTCTTTAATTAACAAACACCTAATCTCATATCTTAAATCTAATAACTTACTTCCTGATTATCAATATGGATTTCGATCTTCTCGTTTTGTTAAGAGACGCTAACTCTTTAGAGTTAGCGTCTCTTAACAAAACGCGAAGATCGAAAATCCATAAAACGAGAAGTCTCTTGTGCCATATACTAAAATTCATATTCACGCTATTTGTCATTCAATTAAGTCCATTCCTTTTACTGCGACGGTTCCTGAGAGCTCTAAAAATACTTTTAAGCTTAGTTTTTTTCTCGAACACAAGTTCTTTGAAATTTGCTTCCTTTATCTTCTTTTCCTGATTCATATATTTCTTCCAATTTTTAAGTCATCTGTTAATCATTATCTTGCTCTATATACTTCACCTTTTCTCTTCCAGTAACTTCCAACTCTAATAGTGGTTGCTAGCAACCTTGTTGGAAGTGAAGATAACTAACATATACATATATATATATATATATATATATATATATTATATATATATATATATATATATATATATATATATATATACATATATATATACATATATGTATACATATACATATATATATATATATATGTATATATTTATATATATAAATATATGCATATATTTATATATATAAATATATATGTGTGTATATATATATATATATATATATATATATATATATATATATATATATGTATATATTTATATATATAAATATATATATATGTTTTTATGTATATAAAAAATATACATATATACATTTGTATGTATATATCCATAATATGTTAATGTGTGTGCGTGTATATATATATATATATATATATATATATATATATATATATATATATATATATATATATATATATATATATATAAATATACAGGGCTCAAATTAATGCAGAAAATCTAATTGCAAAAAAAAACTCCCTCCCCTAATCCAAGGCGCCGCTTTGGGGTAGGGAAGGGGTTGCGTTATTATAAAATTGCATCTTTTCTACATTAGTTCCTAATTGTTATTTCTTTAACAGAAATTCTCTCATATTTAAATATTTTATAATAATTTTTTCTATTAGCGGAGTTTAAAATAACGTAAGTTACTGTTATAATTTACAGCTTAAGTGATAATTTAAAGTTTAAATTGCAGTTAAAGTGAGCAAGTAAAGTATTTAATACTATTACAATATTACTTTTAGTAATAGTTGTTACTTAACATGATACTTAAAAAAGTCAAAATGCAAATATTACAATATTTAAACCAATTTAATTAGCTATAGAAAACTATGAAATAAGTTCATGCTGACAATAAAGCATGTTATTTTTAAAGTGTATTGAATTGTTATTGTAAAAAACTATAAAACAAACTGCAAAATTTGGCAATCTGTTTTGAAAATCTAAAGAGCTTGTATTAATGTTGAACAACTTTGTGACGCTGTTTTACAGTTTTATAACATTAATAACATAAAAAGCATTTAAATTAAAACAAAATAAATAAATAGAATAGATCTAATTAATAAATTAAAACATTATTATCATTATTTCATATTCACTTTCACGTTTCAAATGTTTGAAACATGTAAGATCAAAGCAAATAAACATTAGATACCAGGTTTTTTATAATTTATTGTATCTTGATCTAGCGTGCTATTAAAAATTTAAGTAGAACTAATTTTTTCATTTAAGTTTTATTTTATTTTAAATTTATATATGCAAATAAATATTACAAACGTGACACTTGCTAAATAATTAAGAATATTCACTTGATAATTAAAAAAATAAAAAACAACAAATACTTGTACAAACTTTTATTTAATTTAAATCTAATTGAAAAGTATAGAAGTTTCATTCAATTTTTTATTTATAGTTTAATTTTTGGTTTAAAGTTTGCAATAATCACAGGTTTAATGTTTGCAATAGAATATTTCTACATTTAAAACTATTTTCAAGAAACAAAAAAATAGTTACCTATTCAAAATTCGATTCGGTTATCCAGTTACAGGTAACATGTAACCCAGTACAATCTGCTTCATGTCCTGCTGCGTTGTAGGATACGCCTTTTTAGGCAAAGGTTAGGAGATGCCAACTCCGATTTAAAACACCCCCTGCCTTGGGGCTCTTGGTTGAGTAAAGACTAGAGATGGTGTCTCGATAAAAAGACTCATCTTGGGCGGATGTTAAATGCACCCAGCTACTGTCTTATAGAAGGCCTCCTAGGCAAAGACTTAAGGGGTGAACAGATTCTATCTGTTGACCAGCCTCGCACCCCTTCTTCATCTATTAGGCTGGTGCAGATGTATTTACAATACATTGTTTCCTATTTAGGATGTTAAATGCTGGATCTTTTTGACTCAATGCATGGGTTTTGCTTGCGTCTCTGTTTTTATGACTAGGCAACTCATTCTATTATCTTACAAACGAGGGTACAGCTCTAAAACTCAGTTTTATGGTTCTGAGGCCGGCTGGTAGTCAGGTTTCCCGAACTCTGTGGTAGCTCTCAGAGAGGCTTATTCCATCAACAACTGAAAAATATCAAAGTATTAACAGTGCCATGTTGCGCATGGATGGTGTCCCTGTTTGTACTTTTGATGTGCATTGCGGAGGCCACATTTGGAATCCTTTGTTACGGCTTAGGGTTTATTAGTAGTAATGAGGCAATTGCTTGGGCTATTAAACAGTGTTCTGAGTACTATATATGCTTTGAGTCAAGTTCTTCAATCTAATTTAAAAATGAATAAAGTACCAAAAACTATAAAACACAAAAAACCATCATCATCACCAAGTTCTCTAAGCCTATCATTCACTAATATTCCTGGTCTTCGAAGTAACTTTTCTTCTGTTGAGTCTTATCTCTTGCAAAGTTCACCAGACCTACTTGCTCTTTGTGAGACTAATTTGAGTTCGGCTGTCTCATCTTGTGATCTTAGTGTTGATGGTTATCTTCCTCTAATTCGTAAAGACTCCAATAGTCACATGCTTGGCCTGGGCATTTACATTCGTAAGAATTCACCCATTTGTTGTGAAACTAGGTTTGAATTCACAGACTGATCTTTCCTGTGCTTTCGTTTAGCACCACTTCACTCTATTGCCTTTCTCTTTGTTCTATATCGTTTAGCACCACTTCACTATATTGCCTTTCTCTTTGTTCTATATCGCTCTCCTTCATCTCAAGACTGCACTCTTTTTGACGTTATTTCTAATCATATTGACCAAGCCCTCTCTCTTTATCCATCAGCTAATATAGTAGTTGTTGGTGACTTTAATGCTCACCACTCTGAATGGCCTGGCTCTAGTGTCAAAGACTCTACAGGCATTAAAGCCCACAACTTTTGACTTTCTCAATCCCTTACTCAAATAGTCAACTTTCCAACTTGCTTTCCTGACAACTCGAATCATCTACCTTCTCTACTCGACTTATGTCTTGTTTCTGATCCTAGTCAGTGCTCAGTTTATCCACATTCACCCTTAGGTTTTTCTGATCACAGTTTGATCTCTCTAAAACTAATATCTCGTTCTTCTTCATCACCTGAATCCCCCTGTTATCAAACCTCTTACAACTACAGTAAAGCTGACTGGGATTCTTTCCGTGATTTTCTTCGTGATGGCCCTTGGGTAAAAATCTTTTGTCTTCCTGTCGACAAATGTGCTTCTTACATAACTTTGTGGATTCAGGCTGGCATGGAATCTTTTATTCCCTCTCAAAGATTCCAGGTCAAGCCTCACTCTCCTCCATTTTTTTTCCTCACACTGTGCTGCTGCAATTACCAATTGAAACTGTTACTTCCATATTTATCAGCAAAACAATTCTCCAGAAAACAGACGTCTGTTTATTACTGCTAGAAACAATTGTAAAAACGTTTTGTCTAACGCCAAAACCCGCTATTCTCAGGTCATGAAATCTTGTATCTCATCTTAAAAATTAGGCTCTTGTGACTTCTGGAGAATCTTTCATAATATCAATAATAAGGGCAAATCTATAATTCCACCTATCTTGTATGGTTCAGACTTTGTCACCTCACCTAAAGACAAAGCTGAATTGTTTGCTAAAAAATTTTCATCAATATCATCTCTTGATTCCACTAGTTGCGTTCTACCTGATATTGTCAACAAACAGGTTGATCCATTGCTTGATATTCCTATCACTCCAGCATCTGTATCTAAAGTGATTTCCTGCCTAGACTCTTCTACAGCTTGTGGCCCGGACAACATACCTGTTATTGTCTTGCAGAAGTGTTCTCCAGAGCTGTCGTCTATACTCTCAAAACTATTCAACAAGTGCTTATCAGAGTTTTGTTTTCCAGCCTGCTGGAAAGCGGCATTTATCCCTATCTTCAAAAATTCTGGAGAGCGATCTGATTCGTCTAACTACCGTCCTATAAGTCTTCTTACTATCATAAGCAAAGTTTTTGAATCTTTAATTAACAAACATTAATTTCTCATCTTGAATCTAATAACTTACTTTCTGACCATCAATATGGATTTCAATCTTCTCGTTCTTCAGCTGATTTGCTAACAGTAATAACTGACAGGTTTTATCGTGCATTAGATGAAGGAGGAGAGGTTAAGGCCATTGCTCTTGACATTTCAAAAGCTTTTGATAAAGTTTGGCATGCTGGTCTTCACCATAAGCTTTCTTCTCATGGTGTATCTGGCAACATCTTTAAAATCATTGAATTCTTCCTTTCCAATCGTAGCATAAAAGTTGTCCTCGATGGACAACACTCTTCTTCTTATTCTGTAACTTCAGGGGTTCCTCAAGGTTCTATCCTTGGCCCTATACTCTTTTTGATTTACATTAACGATCTTCCAGATATTCTCACATCTAAGGTGGCATTGTTTGCTGATGATGCTACCATTTATTCTTGTCGTGATAAGAAACCAACACCTTCTGATCGCTTGGAGGGGGCATTTGAGCTTGAAAAGAATCTCAATTCTGCTACAGCATGGGGCTCACAGTGGCTGGTGAACTTTAATTCAGATAAAACTCAATTTATTTCAGCCAATCGTTATCGCAATAATTCAGATCTTACTATATTTATAAACGGTGATGTACTCGATGAGTCACCTACTCTTCATCTTCTAGGATTAACTCTTACTTCCAATCTTTCTTGGAAACCATATATCAAATCAGTTGCAAATATAGCATCTTATAAGGTTGCATCTCTTTATCGAGCTCGTCACTTTCTTACTTCGGATTCTCTATCTCTATAAATCTCAAATCCAGCCTTGTATGGAATACTGTTGTTATATCTGGGGCGGATCTTCTAACGATGCCCTTTCTCTTTTAGACAAAGTGCAAAAACGCATTGTAAAAATAGTTGGACGTGCTATTGCAGCCAACCCTTATCACATCGTCGTAATGTTGCTTCTCTTTCTCTTTTCTACAAATACTATAATGGGCACTGCTCTAAAGAGCTAGCGGCTCTTGCGTCATCTACTAAAATTCATTCTCGTTACTAAATATACATTTGAAAGCTAAATATATATTTAACTTTCAGGAATGATCCTCGCTATGCCACTGTGTATTACAGGAGCTGCTGCAATTAAATTATGACACTGCAATTAAATTATTGAGCGTTAAAATTTGTTAAAATTTTTTTTCAAATCAATTTCTTTTAAAAAAAAATTTCTAAAAACAACTTGTATATATATAGAAAATGCCTAATCTTGATATCGTTTTAAATAAAAAGAAAATCTTTAAAAATGGTATCATGTTTTTCATGTTTTATTCAAGATTTCTTGTTATAATAATTTTTAGTAAAATGCTTATATTATGTGTAAACAACATATAAGATATAAACAGAAACATTCAAATGGCTAACTTTTGCAAGTCTTTGAGTATATTAAGTAAACTTAGTAGTTTAGTAACTGTAAGTTGTTGTAGTAACCTAACTGGTTGTTTTGATTTAGTTTAGAGACAAATTTACTGTGATGTACTCTATCCATTCAGTAAACCAAATATTATTGGCTTATAAATATAAAATATAAAATAATTTTAATAATTATAAATAAAAAATATTTTTGGCTTCCACACATAGATTTAAAGTAATTTAAATTCAAAGACACTTTATGTTGAATAGAAATCTCCACACAAGAGAACAAATGATCATATTTCTATTCAAAAGATAGAAGAAAAGAATGATAATAATAAACTAATAAAAAACTTGGACAAAAACATTACTTAAGAATGACCTCAAATAACGCTAAATTAGAAATAAAATAAAATTAAAAAAAAACAAAAAAAAAAACAATTCGTGAAAATATTTCCAAAAAACTAATCACGAAAAACTAATCACAAAGGAGTGAAAATCGCAATAAACTTAATTTGAGCCCTGATATAAATATATATATATATATATATAGAACTCTTATATGTTGTCAGAAAGTTTTTTCCATATTTTGTTGACAAAAAGTAAAAATTAAAATGTGAGACCGGAATTTTTTTTTATTAATTGATAGACTGCCTGCCCCAACCAAACCCTCAGTCAATGTAGCAGCACTCCCTTGCAGGTCAGGCTAAAAGATAGTAGATGTAGCAGCACTCTGTCGCGAGTCAGGCTATTAGTCAGTCGATATAGCAGCACTCCCTTGCGAGTCAGGCTATTTGTCAGTCGATGTAGCAGCACTCCCTTGCGAGTATAAGATAATCGATGTAGCAACACTCTGCGCATGATTTACAGTAAAAAAAATAAAAATAGAAACATTTTATTAAAAAAATTAAAAAATAAAAACATTTTATTAAAAAAAATAAAAACATTGTTTATATTGTTAAAAACATTCAGAATGTTTTAAAAACATTCAGAATGTTTTCAAAAATATTCCAGTCAATTAAATTTGCATTTTTGTGGTTTTTTTAAAAAACGATTAATTTGTAATTAAATTAATGGTTTTAACTTTCTGACAACACACAAATGTTGGACGAAAGTAAAAAGTAATTAAAAGTGACGTGTTGGCGTAAGAATCATTTTTTTCTTTCCGTAACTTCAGCTCTTCCCAAATGCAACAATCTATATATATATATATATATATATATATATATATATATATATATATATATATATATATATATATATATATATATATATATATATATATATATATATATATATATATATATATATATATATAGTTTTGGTACTGAATTACCAAATCGTCGTAATAGCGCAAATTTTAATAATTAAATTTTAATAATTAAATTTTAAGTCTAATAAGTATAACAATGTACAAATATAACAAAAATATATCAAATCGACTATCAAATAACCAACTTTATTAGGTTTATTAGTACTATAATACTATATTTATAATTTTATTTCTGTATATTTATTTCAATTTAAGTTAATAATGGAGCTTTTGCCTAATCACTACATATTATTGCTGAACTTAATGCTGCAACTGTTACTCATTTGTGCGTGTTTACACAGAGTTTTATAAACAAGATTTAGCATGCTTGACCTTTTAATATTTCTCTTTATATTTTTGACCATGTGATGAGATATTCTTAAATCTTTATAATCTGTTAATATCTGCTAATAAGATCGAAAACTTTTCTTTATCAGCTTAATTAGTAATAAGATAGAAAACTTTTAAATGACTTCTATCGGAAAGGATAAACTTTATGTTATTTTTAAATTAGTATAGTAACTTTTAAAGTCAGGTAATTTATTTAATTCATGCATTTTAATAATAACACCATTCAAGTCCTTTGTCAATTGTATTTAAAGTATATTAATCTGTGATTTTTATTTTTAAAAACTAGAAGGCGATGATGACTCTAGAAGACTATGCTCTTTTCAAAGGTCAAAGCATCAAACACTTTATAAAGTTAGTGTTAATTTCCAAAACACTTGCATCTCACACGGCCAACTCTATGTTGCATTTTCAAGAACAAGATTGTTTAATAAGTTATATATGCGGTAGTGGTGTAGTGGTAGAGCGCTCGCTTCGTAAGCGAGAGGTTCCAAGTTTGATTCCCACCACGTCCCTGGTAGTACAGCGCTCAACTTGTTTCTCCGTGCAGCGGCCTTGTTCGTCAAGGTTCGTGTTTCGGAGTTATAGAGTTGAGAGAGGGTGATAACCACAAGTAGCCTCCTCATCTGTAGTGGCCTTCTCAGCTTTGGGGAGGTGAATTATTTAAAGAAAAAAAAAAAAAAAAAAAAAAAAACTTATTTAAAAAAAAATCTGTTCGGTTTTATAAAATAAAAAACCAGTCGTTTGATCATTTGTTTATTTTAAAGTTGTTAAACATTTATTACAAGGTATGTCATTAAACAAATATTACAAAAATGAGTTTGTACTTGTTAATGTTTCTAATTTATATATTTTTCTTAACTTATATATTTAAGTATATTTATGTGTTATTCATTATGTGTTTAGATGTGTTAAGGTTATATGGGTTTATATTTTGTAAGTGTGTAAATATCTTTTATATATGAAGTGTTTATATGCTTGTGATGTATTATAATTTTATGTGTTTATAGCTTGTAAGTGGTTATTATGTTGCTGGCATGATTTCAAATTATTGTGACTTGGTTTAGTTAACAGCAAGAGTGTTGACCTTGCTTGCCAAGTGGTGTACTTTGCTATAATGTGCTTTGTTGAGAGCAAGAATATTGTCTGCACCAGTAAAGTGGTGTACTGTCATAATGAAACACATAAATTAAATCTGTTTGCAGTTAGTGTAATCATAAAATGTGTTGAAAAAATATTGTTGAAAGAATGTGTTTAAAATAAATGGTTAAAAGATATATAGCTTTTTAATATCTATAATTTTTTTAATATTTACAGTTTTAAGTAAATTTTTTGAAAAGATATATACTTTATTAAATAAATATATACTGTTACTTTTTAAGTAAATTTTGTTGAAAAGATATATACTCTGTTCTTTTTTGTTAACAATTTATATTTTTGGTGATAAATAAATTTTGTTAAAAAATGGGCTTCCTTTTTAATAATAGCTCCTCCCCATTTTAAACATTTAAGAATTTCGATTTCTTTCATTAATTATGTTTAAGTTAAATTTTTTTCTTTTTTTTATAAAGGTAACAAAGTGTTATAACATAAGTTTTAGTAACTTTCATTAAATTTTTAGGCTTTATTTATTGCAAAAATTGCATTAAATACATTTCAATGTAATGAAAGGGATTTTATGATGGCGGATTGCATTTCACTGTTTAATGCTAGCAGTACTTGCTGAGCAGACAGGCCTTATAATTTTTTCAATTTGCTTTATTCATGAGTTTTTATCTGTAAAAATTTTATAATTTTTTAAATTACTTTTTACTGTTTGTTTTTTTTTGACTAAATACTTGTAATAACTTTAGTTTAAGTTTTTGATAGAAATATGTTATTCTTAGACATTGCTAAATTATTTTAAAACATCTAATTTAAATTTGACTAATAGTAGAGGTAGAATATAATTAGATTATTATATTATGCACTGTTTTATTTGCTTAAACTGTATTTTAGATAAGTTTAAGAAAGTAAACTCAAAGTTTAATTTAAAAATAAAAGATCAACTTTTATTTTTTAGGTTTTAACTTAGTAAACTTTAATTATTTAAAATTTGCTATGTTGATCATTAGCTAATAGTTTAAAAGAAATTAGCTTATCCCAATCAAGGTAAGAATAGTTTTATTTTCTGATCAAATTACAAAATTTGTTTGCACTGATAGCTATTATGTTTTTGTTATTTTGTATAATAGCTAATTGTCTTTTTAGCAATAAATGTCTTTTCTTACAGATTTTGATAGTAAAAGATTACTACATCTGTCCAATAACATCTGTGGAGTAGTCCAAGATCATCTGTACACTTTTGTTCAAGATCATATGTATTTTTCTTTTACTCTAATAACATCTGTTCAATATCATCTGAAAATTCAACGACCCCTAACAACATCTTAAGAAAGATATATCTACATCTGGTAATTTTTCTCCAAATCCAATAACATACGGAAAAATTTTCTCCAGATGTAGTTACATCTGAAAAAATTTCTGAATGTAACTACATCTGGTTAAAATAATGCATTATTAGTTAATATTTTTTTCCAGATGTAACTACATCTAAAAAAAAATCCTATATGTAACTACATCTGGTTAAAATAACGCATTATTAGTTAATTTTTTTTCCAGATGTTATTACATATAGAAAAATCTCTATATGTAATAACATCTGGTTAAAATAATCCATTATGAGTTAATTTTTTTTTCCAGATGTAATTACATCTGAAAAAAATCCTATATGTAATTACATCTGGTTAAAATAATCCATTATAAGTTAATTCTTTTTTCCAGATGTAATTAAATCTGAAAAAAATCCTATCTGTAACTACATTTGGTTAAAATAATCCATTATAAGTTAATTTTTTTTCCAGATGTAATTACATCTGAAAAAAATTCTATATATAACTACATCTGGTTAAAATTATGCATTATTAGTTAATTCATTTAAATTTAGGGCAAAAGCTCCCCCTCCTTTCCCCCTTTTTTTTAATATAGAGAGTTGATCCTGTAGAAAATGAGGAGAGAGAGTAGTGGGAAAAAAATATGCTGCATCTATAATTAGTATTTTTTTTTTATTGGTTAACCTACCAATTTGTAATTGATAATGAAAATTTAGTTAAATTTTTTTTGTAAATATATACTTTTCTTTATATATTTTGTTTTGTTATTATGTATAAATAAATTGATTTCCAGTTAATACATGTGGTGCATTTTTTCCTTTTTTAATTCAATTACTTTTTTTAGATTAATCAGATGACATGCTTGTTCAATGTAGACATACAATTGAAAATTTTAAAAATTGTAAAGTGTAAACGTAAACTTCAAATTATGTAATAAAAAAAATTGGCTTAATTTTGATTTATATGCATTTTTATAAAGCATCTATATGCCGTTTTATAAAGTTTAATAAGTCTTTTGTTTATTAAACAGTGTTAAAAGATAATATTTAAGCATGCCAAAGTGCTTTGTGTGAGTTTAAATCATTTCACCCTGAATTTTTTTAAAAATCTTTTCCAATTTTCTAGAATACTAAGTTGAACATTTTTAAAGGTCTATAGATATTATATGCATAACATATATAAAGATATTATATACTATAACAAACGAAAGGGAGAGAATTTTATAAAAACTTTTTTAAAATTTCTAAAAACATGAAAACACCATTAGAAATTTGTTGGGCATATGTCATGATAGATTTTAAGGTTTTAATGTGCTTAGTAATAGATTAAGTGTATGCATTAAAGAGACAACTTTCTTATAGAAAAAAGATTTTAAATGAAAACTTTAATTTTCTTTAAAATTAACAGGGCAAGAGCCCTAATAAGCTGCAGATGGCCTAAAAAAGAAAACAAAAAAAAACAACAACTTATTAAAGAAAAAAAAAATAAGGTCCCCCCGTTTTTTTTATTTTTAAATAAAAGTTTACAAAAGTTGTAAAGTATTGAAAGTTAATCGTTAACTCAAAACAAAGATTTTTATATTTTGCTCTTTTTTAAAAATTATTGAAATAAAATGAAATCATTAAAATGGTAGGTGTGGAATAGACTATTTAAGTCATCTCATATTTTTTGAAACTTTTTATACCAATGGTAATTAATTAAGACGTTTCAAGCAGGTATTCTAAATATTATTTTGACTGGTACTGATATCCAATTTGTTGATAAACAGAGATTTGGGCAACATCTACCGTAAAGTTTTTTAACGGTAATTATAATAGAAAATTTATTTTATAGTTTTTAAAAGTAAACAATAAGTTTAATTTTTATATATGTATATAATTATTTTTCTACCGCTTACTAAACATATCGAAATAAGGAATAAGCATAGAAAAGGTTGGTGAAGAATAGATTTATCAAGATCTGTGTTTTACGGGTCCTGACAGCTAGTATAATTATGAATTGCCTAAAAGAATTAAAAAGAACTTACTCTTTATTAAAATAATTTTTTAATCAAACTTACTGATCCTTATGTTTTCCATAAGCCTTTTGGTCAATTGCAAGATTAATAATAACAACCAAAACTGGTAAAACTATAGAAATATAAAACTATATATATAGAACTTAATAAAATTTAAATAAATATATAATTTAATAAAATTTAAATAAATATATAATTTAATAAAATTTAAATAAATATATAATTTAATAAAATTTATTATGTGGCATTTAACACATATGTTGTATATTTTTATAACATAGCAATATAATATTTATTTTGCCCTTAAAGTTCTAAATTAAAGTCATTATCTATAACTACTTATAACAAACTTAATTAAATATTACTATATTAACTAGTTACTATAGTAATATCGAATTAAGTTTGTTATGGGTAACAAGAGCAACTGCTTTGGTTACAATAATCATTTGTGAACATAATATTTATTCTATTCTTGTAAAATAAACAAAAATTTGATCGTATTATATTAGAAAATCAAATAAAAATTTATCAAATAAAAATTATTTATATAATATTATAAATTAAACTGACATACATACAAGACATACAATTACAAAAACATGAAAGATTACACATCAAAATAAGATACATCAAAATTATACATAAACTTATTCACATTTGATTTGAGAAGCAATTTTCAATTTTCCATATATTCAAGTTAAACTGTTTTAATTATTAAAAATTATTTAAAAATTAACATAAAATCTTACCCCAACATGCTATAACATGTTTATAGACATGATTAGATGTTTTACCATGCATTCCAAAAACATGAACAAGCATAAAATATAGTACCACTCCTTCAAATGCCATTAAAAAGAACGTTGATAAGAAAAAATAATGCAGGAACACTGCTATAACTTGGCACCCTATCTAATACAATAAAACAAAATTTAACATAAAATAAGTTAACTATAAGACTTGATAATTTGTTACTTCTGGTAGACTTACTCTGTTTTCTACTTTGTCAACTCCAAATATAAAAATTAACTCTGCCATAAATAGCCCAAACACTATATTTTTATGAATAGTATTTCGAATTGATTTAATTGTTCTAAGAAAATATATAAAATAATTTAAAAAAATATTTTAAACAAATATACATAAAATTTTTTGAATCAAATAAAGATAAAACATGTATGATTACTATAATATGATGATTAAATACATTATTTTGTACATGTAGTATGTTTTAAATATGTCATCGCACTTTCCACCACCATATTTCTCATTACTTAAAATATATGAAAAAATTTAAAAATAAATCATGATTATTAAATTAAAATTTATAATCTGCTTACTTTATAAAGACAAATGAAAAAAATGAAAGTAGCAATGCCATTAGAGAAACAGATAAACCAAACACTGTAATCCTGCTCATAACCATTTTGTGAGAACTCTAAACAAACAAAAATGTATTATTAAAGAAAATAAATCACATGTTACACAAGCAATGATAGCTGTAAAAAACTTTAAAAAAGTTTGAGAATTACACTTCTTAGTTTTGTTATTTAATGTTACTTAGACAATAAACATTAGAAAAAACTTTTTTTTATAAACTTATATAGCTATATGCTTATATATCATACTTCTATATATACTCATATAGTTGCAGCAGTATTTATTTGTCATAACAAAATGAAAAAATTGGTAAATATACAAAATATAGATTTTCAAATTTTAGTTAATATTTGTAAAGCTCAAAATGTAACTTGCAGTAACTTTACCTGCAGGAAGTTTAGAGCCTGCAAGACTCACTTCGAAGCTGATGATAGATGGAGAGTAGACCTCATTATGTGGCAAACTGTTCTATGTTTTAGCAATGCAGATGTTGAAGAAGTTGAAACAAGCATTGTTGATTTTTACTGGTAAAGTGTCTCTCTATAATTAATTCTTGGCAGAATTGTGATAAGAGGAAAGTTTAGTAGGGCAATGTTACTGATTATTTTAAACATTTGCGTAAGACTATCTTATTTACGGTCAACAGTTGTTAAGCACGTCTGGACTTCTAATATAATACTTTCAATTTGCCTCGCATCTTAGTGACTCTATGCTGTAATTGCTCAATAATTTTCCCACCTGTCATTAATGAGGGTTCAAAGTAAATTTTTTTAAAATTGGCATTGAAAGTTCAAATTCAAAATCTAATAAACTAAAAGCTTGACCACTCTTTTGCAGAAACCTTTTGCGGAAGTTTAACAAAGTTTTTAACAGCCAAGTCAAAAAAATGAAAAATGTTCTATTATTTTAAACTTAATATTAAATAATTAAACTTAAGTTTGAAAACAGTTATAACTTGTTAAAAACATATAACTCTTTAACTAAATGTCTTGAAAATGATTTGAAGAAGAGAAGCTAACAGTAACATTAACTCTGATGAGTTATTTAAGCTTTATCTAAACAAATAGAAAAACTTGTAGAAAAAAACAAAAGTTTGTAGCAAACAGGACTAGAATAACACAGATATATGTTGCGTATTATTATAGTATTCATAACCACACTACGCACATCCCTCACCAACTTTACAAGATCTCTAAGAATGTTAGAGCTGTATTAAAAACTGGGATAGGTTTTGAAACTTTTAGCTTTTGTAGTCTTATTATATTGCAAAATTGACAAGCATGACATAGAGTCCAGGCACTAAGATCTGTTGCAAGGACACACAATGTCATTGATGACCACAGTGCATTCCTTTACTTGATTCTAATTGGTTATAATGGCACCAACATTATTTTACATTTTATACCCATGATTTTTAGTGCTATGTTAGGTGTATATTATATATTTGTAATATTACCGATATTCATATACCCCGTTGTGACACAGGTGAAATCAGTTTTCAATTTGTTATTGTCTTGTGTTAATACCATATGTTATGCTACATTTATAAACAATTTGTTTTTTAACCTTTAAATATCAACACTATAGCTTGGTGAATTAGTGTCCTGCATCAATTACTGAGGATACAGAGTTCAAACCATGAAGGCAATGCATTTTCTATTTTTCTTTTTATATTATCTGAATTATCATTAATTATTATTTTTCGTATTTTGTCTATTTGTTTTATTTTATTGTTTTATAATGTACAATACTTTTAGTCACAAGCATTTTGTACACCAGCAGATTTATATAGACTTGCTAACTTATAGACCATTATTTTATCATTTGCTAAGGATGACTAAAGCGTGAGTTATGGTCACTCCCGTGAGCAGAAAATCTCCTGAAACATTTTTCTCTCTCCTATTAAATAGTCTTTACATTCATTGTTGATTTTCAGCCAATGACATCATCAACAATCTTTTCATACAAGAACAAATTAAAGATTTATATAGATAAAGAATAGAATCCTAAGTCAGTGGCGAGCACACTAAAGAGATGCAACAATAGCAGATGCTAATTTTGCAATGGATTTGATATATGGTTTTCAAGAAAGATCAGAAGTAACAATTAATCCTAGAAGATGAAGGGTAGATGACTCATCAAGTACATTACCGTTTATAAATATAGGAAGATCTAGATTATTGTGATAATGATTAGCTGAAAAAAATTGAGTTTTATCTGAGTTAAAGTTTACCAGTCACTGAGAGCCCCATGCTCTGGCAGTAGTGAGATCTTTTTCAAGCTAAAATGCCTCCTCTAAGCAATCATAGTGTTAGCTTCTTATCAAGACAAGAATAAATGGTAATATCATTAGTGAACAATGCCACCTTAGATGTGAGAATTGCAGACACCAGCATTGCAATATTGAGGAGGTGAAATAGTCAATAAAGTAATTAGTAACCACTTTTCATCGGTCAGTTTTGTTGTAATAAAACTCTTTGTAGGTGGATACTTTAAAAGGAATCCTGTCTTCCTTTCAAATTCCCCTCCAAGAATTTTTATCTGAGTTGACAGTAAAATTGTGGCCACTAAGTATTAAAAGCGTAGATCATGTTGCTTGTTACTTGGTGAATAGTAAAGCGCCCTGATTTTTACCTGATTTAAAAATCATCTTAACATACTGATTTGGTGTGTAAACTCCGTCAACTCTTTGAACAACACGTTTGATGCAGCCAAATTCTCAATCACAGTGTAAAAATGAGTGACCCTTGGCTGGTAAATAGTTACGAATACTTTTAAATACTCCTGTATCACAATGATTCATCAAGAAATTCACCATATGGATTTTTGTTTTGCCCTGAATCCATATATAGATTTTTTGTTTTGTCCCCATCCATATATGGATTTTTATTCAAATCACTGAATAGAATTAGATGCTTAATTCCACCAAGAACTTCAGTTTTCAAATAATATAGTATTATGGAGTACACCTACTCCTTATTGGCCATCGACATTTTCATAAAAAAACATAAAAATTGAAAGACAGTATAATTTTGAGTTTTTCACGCATGGAGAAAATAGAAAAAAAGACATTAATAATGTTTAATAGCTACACACACACACACACACACACACACACACACACACACACACACACACACACACACACACACACACACACACACACACACACACACACACACACACAACACACACATACACAAGTTTTTCAGGTTTATTGTTAAAGAATCACCACATTGTCAAAGGTCATCACAAAAGTAGAGTTCAAGTCCTTTAAGTAACAAACTTAGCTTTGTCTTCTTGTTGATACTTGACTGTTTATTTATCTTTTATTGAATTTTTTAAAAAGTTATTTAACTAAATATAATTTAAAATACAACTACAAGTGAAAGAAAAAAAAAAAATTAATTATATATATATTTATAATAATAATATAAAAACGTAACAAACGTAAATAAAACATTCAATTTACATAATTAAATTAAAAATACGTATATAAACTTATGTAAGTAACTAAGCTAAGTTTGTTACGTAAGTAACAAACTTAGCTTTGACTTCTTGTCGATTTAAAAATCAATCTTTAAGAAAAAATCATTAAATGACATTAAATCTTTACGCAAATTTGATAAAACTTTAACTCCAGCTGACAAAACTTCCAACATGTACAAAATATCTAAAGATAATTACAACTACCTTCTAAAAAAAATAATCACTTCCATTTATAAAATAGACCGATCCAAAACTAAAGGATGCAGTAAATAAAGAAAGTAAGCAAATTTTGACAAACCATGATATTTTTAATAGAATCAAGATAAACAGAACTGCTGATTGTTTTATAACTTTAAAAGATCATAAAGCCAACTTTCTAAACAACCCTATGCGTCTTTTAAATCCTGCAAAGAATGAGGTAGGAAGACTGTGAAAATTTATTTTATCCAATATCAACTTGGAATTAAAAATCACGCTCTGTTTAAATCAATGACA
Organism: Hydra vulgaris; assembly: GCF_038396675.1. NCBI lineage: Eukaryota > Metazoa > Cnidaria > Hydrozoa > Anthoathecata > Hydridae > Hydra > Hydra vulgaris. The sequence continues at coordinate 16,670,986 of NC_088933.1, forward strand.
AAATATGCAGAATGTAATAAATTGGTTACGAAAAAATGATGATAAACACCTTTGTAAATTTTTAGCATTTTACATAAATGATTTTTATCCGTCAATTGATGAAAACATACTCAATAATGCAATTACCTTTGCCGAGCAACATATAATAATAGACGAGCAAAGCAAATCCATTATATGTCATGTATGAATTTCATTATTAACGGTGGCATATCATAGATTAAAAAGAAAGCAGGATTTGATGTTGCCATGGGAGCCTATGATGGCGCAGAAGTTTGCGAACTAGTTGGGATTTTTCTTTTAGATCAACTCTCGCAGTTTTACAACAAAAATGATTTTGGTTAATATCGAGATGACAGTTTAGCTGTTTTTAAAAACAAAAATGGCCATCAAATGAAACAAATAAAAAAGCATGTCATTTAAGTTTTCAAACGTAACAATATCAACTTCTCTATCAATTGCAATCCTAAAATTGTTAACTACTTTGATTTAACTTTTAATCTTACTCAAAATTCATTCCAACCATACTGCAAGCCTGATAATAAGCTAAGTTATGTACATGCTGATTCTAACTATCCACCTAACATAATAAATAATCTTCCAAAAAATATTGAGCTAAAATTGTCTGCCAACTCATCAAGTGACGTTATTTTTAACAAACCGATGCATCTTTATGAAGATGCATTAAAGCAATCAGGATACACTTATAAGTTGGCATATAAACCAAGCATAAAAAATGTTCCAAAAAATAACCACAAACGAAACATAATCTGGTATAATCCTCCATTTAGTAAAAATGTTACAACCAAAATTGGTCAACGCATTTTAACTCTAATTGACAAGCATTTTCGCATTTTCCTAAAAACCACAAACTACACAAAATATTTTACAGAAACACAATTAAGATAAACTACTCCTGTATGCCAAACATTAAATCTACTATCAACTCACACAACAAAAATATTTTATATGGTGATGTAAAATTATCAGAAAAAACCTGCAATTGCATTAAAAAATTTCTTTGTCCACTCAACAACAATTGCTTGTCTAACAACATCATTTACCAAGCCATCGTAAGCTTAAATAAACCTCAATACAAAGATAAGTGAAACCTCTTTAAGGTACGTTATGCAAACCATCTAAAATTCTTTAACATAAAAAAGTACAAGAATGACACTGAGCTGTCTAAGGAAGTATGGAATTAAAAGAAAACAATTTTACATCTTCAATCAAATGGAATATTATTAAACGCTGTAAAACATACAATCCTGTGTCAAATATCTGTAAGCTTTGTTAAAACGAGAAATTCGAAATATTATTTTACAAAGGAGACAATCTGCTAAACAAAAGAGGTGAACTAGTTTCTAAATGCAGACACAAAAATAAATTTATCCTTTCATTATTTGATGGCGGGGATTAGTTTTCCATTACGTCATCTTGTACTATAAAGTCAGAACTCATTCTACCATAGTTTGAAAATTTTAAACGGTTTTTTTATATTTTTGATTTTGTACTTCATGACTGATGATTGACGGCATGAAACTTTAAGTTCCATTAAAAGTTATTTTTTCTAAATTTAAGTATAAAACGGTCTGTTTTTGACAAAAATATATATTTCTTAAACATTGAGCACTCTACATTGATCAAGAGTTTAGTATTTTTAATACTAAATCATTCAACAACAACATATATATACATATATATATACATATATATATATATATACATATATATATATATATATATATATATATATATATGTATATATATATATATATATACATATATATATATATATATATATATATATATATATATATATATATATATATATATATTATATATATATATATTGTTTTGAAAAATGAGTCTTTTTAATTTTGTGAAATTCGAGAAATAACTCAAAATAAATAAGTCAGTTTAATCAGATATATGCTGAATAAATTGTTGAAGAAAAAATACACAAATACTTAATTATAAACGATAGTTCAACAAGCTACAGAACTAGATGTGCTTCAAAGCATAAAATTTCTGATTATTAGCTGTTCTTAAAGAATTTCGTTAAAAATTTAGTAGTTAAACCAAATGTCAATATTGAAATAATTAATTTTCTGAAAAAAATTCAGATCTAATTAAGCTTTTTAAAGTTTACTTTAAAAAGAGTGATTTAGAAAAAGATTCCAACAATTCACGAAAGTTTTCGTATCAGGAAATAAAGATTTTTGTGCTACTTTTTTTGCACTTTTTTTTCTTAAAAAAAAAAAAAAAAAAAAAAAAAAGCTTAAAAAACTGTCAGTTTATATAATCTGGGAGAAGGAATGGCATTTGCAAATCTTTTAAAAGGAAATATTTATCATTGCACATCTTATTATGAAAGATCAATATCTGCATATCAGCAAAAAGTAAAAGTACTAAATTTTAAATCTGATAATATATTAAACCTCGTTGATACCATAATTAATGGATTTGAAGCAGAATCCAGTGATTCATCTACATCAGATAAAACCTTATCAATGTTTTTTCAGAATATTTTTCTATCCAAAAAGAGATTATGAAAATTAAGAAATTATATAAGTAAAAAATATCAAGTTCTATCCTAAAAGAGAATAAAGAATATGGAAAAAGCTACTTTTACCACAATCTACAAGTCTGTGGCATGAAGAAAGGAGTGTTTCCTGCCTCCATTTTAAATAGAATTTTGACAAATAACTTTTTCAACAAAGCTTGTAAATGGGGTAAAATAAATTAAAATACCGCAATAAAACTATATGAAAATATGAAAAATTTATGTATGAGCCCTGATGGAATTGTATTAGTAAATGAAAAAATAATAGGTAACTTAGCCTATCAATTTTTTTTGCATGTAATAGAATTTTTTTGAAACATAAAGACAATAAGAAATAAGAAAATAAAGAAATTAAAAAAAAAAAGACATAAAGAAATTTAAAGACAATATAAAAAAATGTTTTTTTTTTATATTGTCTTTAACTAGTTTTGACAGTAAAGATGTTCCTATGGGTCTTTTTCCTCCTGTAAAATGGACTGAACAAACCCAATGAAAAATAGAAGGAACAAAGTTTTTCCTACTAATTAAAGATAACCTTTTTTTTCTCAAATTACTTTCCTTTGGAATAAAGTAAAATGATAAATTTTTGTTATTGACTGAATTATTGTAGCACAGCAATTTATGCCACTGCGATACTTTGATGCTCTTGTTTTTGTCTCAGCAGTAATATTTTCTTGAATGAAATGAGTTATTCACAGGATATTTTATCATTTGAAATCATTTTGAAAGGTCTTTTTAAACTAAAATACTAGACTGGTTTTTAATAACAAAATTAAATGCTAATTTGTTTATTTTTATCGTGAATATGAAGAACAAAATGCATCACAGTTTTTTTCTACAGAGGGAGCAGTCCATTGTGCGTTTGCACTTGTTTTTTTTCTACAGAGGGAGCAGTCCATTGTGCGTTTGCACTTGTTTTTTTTCTACAGAGGGAGCAGTCCATTGTGCGTTTGCACTTGTTTTTTTTCTACAGAGGGAGCAGTCCATTGTGCGTTTGCACTTGTTTTTTTTCTACAGAGGGAGCAGTCCATTGTGCGTTTGCACTTGTTTTTTTTATTATTGAATTGTAATGTAAATCAAACGTCAACCAGTCTCAATGGAGGCAAGTAAAAAGAAACAAACGACACTTTCATTTTTCAATAGCATTTCATAAAACGATTTCTTTCAGTATTCAGTTTAATTTTTTCTAATTTGTTATATTATTTGTTTTAATATCTAAAAAAAAAAAAAATTAACACTAAATTACTTGGGTATCAAACTTCTTTTTTTATAATTTAATGAAAACCTGTGCATGTGAGCGTTATTTTAAACAAATTAACATTAGCAGGTAATTTGAATGTTAGTTACTGCAAGTTTAAATTTAAAAAACGCATTGATTTTATTTAAAATTATTATTTTAAAAAGAATACGAGTTTGTTTATTAATGAACAGACTGTGAGAATTTTAGGTCAAAAACAGGAGTTTAACTAAAGTTATAGTGTTGTAAACTTTTGAAAAATTGCAAAAACTAAAGATCAAGTAATTCATGTTTTAAAATTATTTTTTTAGTTTTAGATAAATTGAATAAATATGTTAAAAACCTCCAGCTTCTTATTCCAGTTGTTCCTTTTAGGTTTTAAGATCAAGACCCTTTTTTATTGTTCTTAGGATTTTCCTTTGTTCTTTAACAGGTTGATGAGACAGGTTGAGTGTTCCACTCATGTTATTAGAGGAGCATCTTGTTTCTGAGTTTTAACAACTGTTACAAAAACATCACATCCAAATGATGATAAAACTTTTCCCCATGGTTTTAACACCATTTTCCCTAATGTCAAAGTATTACAACACACATTTTACATCCACAACAAAACTTAGAGAGTACTTCTACATCAACACATTTGTCTGCAATGATTCCAGACACGTAGCCATTTAAAGAAACAAATCCTCTGCCAAGCACAATCAATTTTGATAAATTTTTTATTTTTTCATTTTTTTTAAATGTTCATTCCTTTAAAAGCTGCATTTTTCATGGACACAATAGCAACATTTTTATACTCTTTTGCAACTTTTTTTTGCAAGTAATTAACTAAATTATTTGTCATACTAAACATATTCATGTATTTTGCAAATTTCTTCATTTCACAAAAACTCTTTCTTATCTCATGAAAAACAACAACAGCACCTAGGTTTGCTTCAAAAACAGTTTTTCCTTAAGACTGATCTGAATTTGAAAACTTAACTGATGTGTATGAAAGCTTATTCCAATCACAACAAATACAACTAATTTTGAAAAATGACAAAATACCTTTCGAGATCTTAGGTTATCTGTTAACATTACAGTGCTGTTACAATCTGAGCATTTTAGAAATGATACAAGATTTTTTAAATCCAAAAGTTTACAATACATAACTTCCATCATAATTAATACTTTTGTTTGTGTCATTACATTGATATTGTTTTCCAACTAATTTTCTTCGACTTGACAAGGATACAGCCTGTTGAACAGACACAACATGCTTTTTTGCTTTTGTGAATCGATTTCCATGAAACCTTTTCTTTTTTAAACGATTAAATTTTCTTGGTTTGGAAGTTTCACAATCTCCATATTCTTAGAATAAGATTTTGTTTAATAACAAAAAAACTAAAATATACTTTAAACTTTTTTTTTCACAATAAGAAAGCTGAATAAATTGTGTTAAAAAGTCATTAAAAATAAAAAATAAATGATTTTTTTTTAAGTTTTGTGGCTTTTTTTTATAGGTGTAAAATATACCTTAAGTTATTTTTGTGTGTTTAGCTTCAGTCATGAAGAAAATTAGATAATTAGATTAGCGTTTTTACGAATTTATATATATATATATATATATATATATATATATATATATATATATATATATATATATATATATATATATGACAGCTCAATATTTCAAAAAACTCAAACTTTTTATTACACTGCAATATCACACTGTTAATATCAATATTGACAAAAAAAACTTTACTTACCGATAAATTATGATTTGTAACAGACATCAAAATAGCAAAATTTGTTAAATGACTGCAACGACAAGTCACATGTGAACTATTGAATTTATCCACTACACAACCTTTATCAGACCATAAGCTCTTAAAGCTATTTAAGTGCTCAAGGTAAACACAGTAGGGAGTTCCAATGGAAGGCTAAAAATGAAAACAGTTTATAACAAAATACATAGTAAATGTTACTTTATCAAAAAATAAAATTTTATCAAAAAATATCAAAAATAATTGTAAAAAATATTTATGATAATTATTCAATACTTTATAATTATCATTTTAAATAATTCTAATACTTTTTTATTATAGCTGCATAAAATATATATTAATCTATTAAAAAGCACTTGGTGAATAAATAAATTTAGAAAATCAAATGTATGCTTGATAAAAAAGGTTTATTCTGATTATTTTTTTGGCAAAAGTGAAATAATTTTTTGGTTCATATTGTGATTCAGTTAACTCTATGCTTACTGATTTTATTTAAACTAATTCAACCACAGGCTACAAGCAATTACTAATTAAGTTGAGAATTAACAGAAAATAAAGAATATTGTAAAGGCACAAAACAACACTGGATTTTAAAAATCTTTTCTTAAAAAATAGACCAACCTGGGTGTTAAATTATGTAAAAATTTCAAAAATGTTGATCAAATAAATCTCATATTTATTTGATCAGCATAAAAAAAAAATGATATATTTTAACAAAAAGGTTTAAAAACTAAATAAAATAAAAAAAATGCAGCTTTAAAAGTTTTTTTGTTATCAAATTTTTTTTAATTTTATAAAATGCTTACTTTTAATAACACTTTTATAAACCTGTAGAAGTGTGTAAAAGTATTAAAATCTGTAGAAGTCTTTTAGTTTGCAGAAGTATTTAAATTCTTTAGAATTTTAATTTGCAGAAGTATTTAAAACTTAAATAAACATCAAAAAATAATAATAAATGTTTCTATTTCTAACTTTACCTGATCTAGCTTTTGAACAATAACAATAGAGCTTCCAGAAGGTAAGGTGCGACGGGGGAGTAATGAGACCGACAGGACTTTTGAATTAAGTTTTAGTTGAGTTGATTTAATAAGATTAGATTCTTCGAGTTTAGACCTTGTAAAATAAAAAGACTAAGGAAAAAATCATTAATACTATCATTTTTATACATTAATCAGTTACAATTAAATGCAAAAAGTTTTTATTGAAATAACTAAAAAGAAAAAACAAGTTATTCTACAAAAACATTTTCTAAAACATGATTAAAGAAATTAAATAATTATATAAACATTAATATTAATTAAATAATTTAATAAACATTAATATTAATTAAATTAATATTAATATTAATTAAATAATTATGTAACCAAGATTAAACATTAATAACAATAACTCTTCAGGTATCTGTCAAAGAATTGTTATAACTACATTACTTTCAAAATTTAATTTTCTAAATATTGTGATTGATCCTAACTTTATTAAATGTGTTCCAATATTTAAAATATTCTTTATTAAATGTGTTCCAATATTTAAAATTTGCAATTTTCATTAAAAATTATTATAAATCATACTAAAATAGTAACTTACTCAGGAACACCAATTAGTTCATTAAATCTATTAAATGATGCCACAATGACAACATATTTTTTGTCTGTGAAAAAATAAAGGTAAAAAATTTTATAACTACTTAGTGTATAACATAAAACATTAACAATAATTTTGAAGTAGGAGAGGCCAGGAGTAACAGTTTCAAAAAACTTAAAATCCTAAAAATGAAAAATGAAAATCCAAATGATTAAAGTCAACTTGTGCTAATTATTGGAATATAACATGAATAATTGATCTTTTATGCAAAGATAAAAAAGCAAACTAGCTCAACACAGAATTATTAATACTTTGGGCAACCTACTTTGGGCAACCTACTTTGGGCAACCTACTTTGGGCAACCTACTTTGGAAAAAATCTGTGAAAAGTATAAAGGATGAAAAAGATTAAACTCACAAGTTTTTTTATATTCAATTACTATATAACAAAACATACTTTATTTTTATATATTCTGTAAAAAAAGTTGCACATTTCACAAGTAAATGATGTCAAAACAAGAAACTAATAAAAGAATTCACAAACTTTATTTAGTGCATTAACTTTATGGTTAAAAGTCTATTGAACATAAACAAAACACTGCCTATCCAAAACCATGTCTGACCAATTAAAATATTTATGTACAAATAAGTGCATTTGCAAACCTGCATTATTTAAACATGCATTTGTTAATCTGCATCCTTAAACCTCTATTGGAAACTGCAACAAAACTTGTGTACTGATAATCAGTTTGGTTGTAGTTTACTTATAAAAAATGTTTTCTTATAAGATCTGGCCTTATTGCATTATCCCAAATCGTTGACATGATTTTCTAAAAAGAGCTCCATAAGTTATGTAGCAAGTCAACAACCTGAAAAAACATCTATGCAGAGTTCATTGTAGAAAAAGCCTAAATAAAGCCTGATAAACAGATCAAACTAAGTCATATTCAAACTATAACTTTAGACAACTAGATAAAGCTTGTAAAATTGAAAGTCTCTATGTAAAACCTAAGAATAAGATAAACCATATGAAATAAGTTAAACATAAATTAGCGCGACTAATCTGTTCAAAATATTTTCATAAAATAATAACCATTTCTTATACTTTCTAAATATTTACAATCATTAGAAATTATTGATTTTAACTCTATGAGCAGAACATGTGAAATTAATTTTGTTTAATTAATTAATACCTTCTTCCAACAGTGTTTTAGGAACTACAACTTCATTTTCAACACACCGAACAACATTTTTTGTTGGTAAAAGTTGTTGGACATTTACAACTAAAAAAAAAGCATTTAGTTGAGAAAGTATGTGATCATCTTTTACTAACTAATAATTTAAGTATTCAATAGAGAAAGCGAGTTTATCTTTTACTATATAGTATTTAACAAAAATAAATAAAAATGTTGTATAATTTTTACTTCTTTTTAAGTTTAATTGTTTGTTTAATTTAATGATTGTTCTACATATATTATGCTAATTAGTTATGTTTCATTTTTGAAAAACTTTTTTAACTAAATGAAAGCTAAAAAACAATTAAAATTTTTGTTTAAAACAAGTTATAGTCCTTGGTTCAACCTTCAAATGTAGAGATTACTGCAAACATTTCAAACATATCTTCTTTTTAAAAAATATGATTTCATTAATCCTTGTGTCACCTCATTCATTCTTTATCAATGTGCATTTATTAATTCCTTTATTTCTTTTATTAGACTTGTTATAAATTTACCTATATTTTCTGATAAAATTATTTTTGAAGTGCTGTTTAGTTTGACTGAAGTTTCAATGAGTTCATCAGTTGCTTTTAACAATTTTATTGCATCTTTAGAGCGTTTTTCCTAGAGCATAATAACAATTTTTTAATACTTCTACATTATTCACATTACAAAAACTAAATATAAAAAAAAAATAAAAAAACTTGTTATTAACAATACTTTGAGATATCATAACTATTTGAAGTTTATTTTTTCAAAAATGTTTCAAAAAATTTCAAATCTTTAAAAATAAGTTAAAACTACTCAGTTTTGCTTGAAAAAACTCTGAATGACTTTATTCAAAAGAATTAAACTAACCTGAGTTAAATCATTCCAAAACATTGATGATTCTTTATCTAACAAATGACTTGTTATGTTTAAAACAGTCTGAAAAAGAATTATTGACACCAAGTTTAAAACAGGCTGAAAAAGAATTACTGACACCAAGAAATAGTTTAAATTAGTTACCTGAGAAAAGTTTGATATTTGCTGCTGATTAACAATTTGTGAACTTTTCACAAGAGATTCAACAGCATCAATAACATTGACCAGATCATTGCCAAATTGCATATTATTATTAGTCAGTACATATATAGAGAGTCTCTCTGATTCTTTTGAAACATCCGTAGAAGATTTTAGCTATAAAAGTTTATATATACTTTTCACTTTTAAATAAAATACTTCATCCATATATTAATTATGTTGAATTTGAACTAGTCATAATTTATTAAGCTCTATTTGTCATCTTTTTGTTTCACTTTGTTGCAGCTAATTGTAATTTTGATGTTGAAGCTCTGACTTTTATTGTTTGAGAACAGCCAAAAAAACAACTATTATGAAATAGAGAAAAAAATTACCAAAAAATTTACCTAAAAATTACTGGTAAATCAGTAAAATTGCTTTACTGATTTAACGGTAATATTATCAGTAAATTTTGGTAAATAATAATTTTTACATTACTAACACAGGAAAAGTCAACAAAAAAAGCTGGAACAAACTCAAAAAAACCTAAGATTTTAAATTTTTTCCCAATGCAACCAATTAAAGAAATGATTTCAAGATCCACAGCACTGAATAGATTTAGCTTCCATGCCATTGTTAACAGCTCTTTCATTCAATCTGCAATGTGTGAAAAAAGTTATGATTTTCCAAAAAATCACAAGCAATTAATCCAGTCAGTTAAAAGTTTGCAGCTAGCATGAGAATTGACCATAAATACACTTTAAAAATATAAATGAACATTCTAAAATGCTTTTCGATCACACTGGATGATTATACTTCTTTGAAAATTAAAGTTACATGAATATTTATATTCATCAAAAACACACATACTATAATCTAGGCATGACTCAAATTTCTGGATTTTTGTCGGCTGAAAAAGCTGCAGTAGCTGTCACATACAAAGTGGCAGAATGTGGCTTGAATAATTGAGACAGCACTGTTTGCTCAGTTTAGGATGGAGTCTCCATGAAGTTAAAGTTTGGAAAATTGGTTCCAACTGAGCATAGAACATATCACACCTATGGAATTTGGCAGTTCAAAAAATTCTATATTAGAAGCCTTTACCAAAAAATTGATAACAATACACTGCGAGCAACAAGCAACAAAGAAAAAGTCACCAGTGACGAATCTGAATCTGACACTGATGTTAGTTTTTTTGGTGCATTTATGGATAAAAATGTTTCCATTGCAAAAATGAAAGTACATTTGCAACCTTTTATCAAAAAAATCAATAAAATTTATTTCGAAAATAACTTTTTTTTACTTTTTTGATAAAAGATTAGATTTCTCCAAGTAGAAATCAAGAAATAGCACAGAAAAGAGGTTTCTCTTATCCTTGACTGCAGAACAAGATGAAACAGTCTACTGCTGATTGTTAAATAGTTTCTCAAAGTAAAAGGCTCAATCAAAAAAGTATTAAAAGAAGTTTCTCCGCATTTGACTTGCAGTGATGATAAAGTAAACAATTTATATGACATTGTTACTGCTATTGAACCAATCAACTCTTTGCTTTTTAAGACATTTTGAAGAGAAAAGGAAGAGCAATTTTGTATGCTTGTACAAATACCTTTCTAATTCAGAACGTTAAAAAGTTTTCAAAATGCCTTTGAAGTCTGCACTTCAAAATTCTGCTAAAAAATTGCTGCCTAGAATTTTCCCAACAAATCCAGATGAATTTATTCAAGAAATGTGTTGCTCAGAAAATCTCAACGAAAATTTACTTTCACTTAAAAATGAACTTGAGGACGCAACTCAGTATTTGTCCAAAAAAAAGCCCCCACGGACTTAAATCCATTTTAAAAGAAATGTTGGTCTATGAAGCTACTGGAAAGAAGCTGCCAATCTTAAACTTTTGTTCAATCCAGTTGATTCACTTAAAGCTCATCTTTTATAAATACAACAATTATCAACAAAGATATTAAGTATGAATCTTATAAAGACATTATTTTGAAAAAAAAAATTAATATGAGTTTCTTTTTTTTTCTTTTCTTTTTACAGATTTCACTGTTATTTACCAGTAAATTATGGATTTTTTATCAATTTACCGGTAAATTTAAAAGTCTGTAAAAGCTCAACACTACCAAAAACACTAAGTTATAAGAAGTTATAAGGATAAAAAGGCTACTCACTTTTTTAAAATTATTTTTACACTATCTTTCTCTAAACTCTTTAACTCCCAAACACAAGCCTTGGCAAACAAGGCCGTTGCACAGAAAAACAAATTGTTTATGTATGAAATCAGGATATCAATAGTAGTACAACATCGAATATGACAATATAGTTATTCAATTTTTGACGTTTCAGATATAAAACTTTCAGGCATTGTGCAAACTATAAACTTGAGTGTTCATGCTTGTTTCAAACAATAATATTTTGAAAAAAATATCATTAGCAAAAAATTCCAGTAATGTGGCTAATGCAGTTCACATTTCATCATAGAAAGTTTATAAATAACTAATTCACATTAATTTTTTAAAAAAAATGGTAAATAACAGTTTATGCAATTCTATAAAAAATGTTAAAAAATAAAAATAAATCCTAATGTTTGTTAATATAACAACTTGTGATTTTTAATAGAGTAATATTTACAATAAAACTTTAATTTATTTCTGGCTGGTTATAATCAGTTGATATAAAAAAAACACTGTAACATAAGTAAAATTGTACCTCTGTTGTTTTTAAAAAGGTATTCTTTGATTTACAATCATTCATGTCAGGCTGTTGCCACAATTCCTCGACACAACTCCGTGTCGCATTTCCTTTAAATGTAATCACCAATATAAATTTAATAATGTACATTTATAAATATAGATTTATTATTGATTAAACTGTTAAAAGTAATCACCAATGTCTTTATATCAATGCTGAAATTAATAGTAGTAATATTAGTAGTAGTAGTAGTAGTAGTAGTAGTAGTAGTAGTAGTAGTAGTAGTAGTAGTAGTAGTGCCCTTTTGACAAGGAACTCTTGGCAGCCATTGCAACCAAGGTTATGGTAAGAAAAAGCCGCATCACTTTTTGTGTATGCAAGTATCTAACTCGAGTAAACTTCAAATTATGTTAAAACTTATTTCAAGTTTTACAGTTTAACTTTTACTTAAAAAATACATTGCGCTAATATCTCCTTAATTTTAATTCAGAGCATTAATTTGCTGTTTTGTCTTTGTTTATTAAATACTAATAAAACATTTGTCAAACAGTACACCTTAATAGCCTAAGTTGTTAGCTTGCAGCATTTATAAAGTGAATCATCATGGTTTAAATTCTTGCACGTTTTTTTGTTTGCTTTGTAATTTTTTTTGATTTTTTACAAAATAAAACATTTTTGAAGTTCTATAAATATTATATTTTACATAGATATTGTAACAAAAAAATAGCCTGGGCTAAAAATAGCAGGCTAACAAAAACTTTTATTTTTAACAATAATTAAATTTGAACAATAAAAAGTCTTTTATGGTATTTTTTCGCTTTAAACATATATATATATATATATATATATATATATATATATATATATATATATATATATATATATATATATATATATATAAATTTAAAAAATTGAAAATGTATTGTGGTGGATTTGAACCCTCATAAAACGACACCAATGACAGCGCATTAAACCAGTGAGCTATCTAGATAAGATATATGTGTAAGAGAAAAACAAACCATTTTTTAAATCTCTTATTAGCTCTATGTATGCAGAAAAGGTGTGTATGTTTTTTATCTTAAAACAATTTTTTTGAACAAATTGTTTTTCTACCATTGCCTAAAAAGTATTGAAGTAAATAATAAATAATTATAGAAATGATTGATGTAGAATAGATAAGTATAAAAATGATTGGTTTTATGAAAACCCATATTTTACGGGTCCGGTCAGCTAGTATAAATTTATTAACATACATTTAAGTTTTAAAAATTATAATAAAAACAAGTTTTTGTAAAATATCTGATTGTAAATTTAAATTCAACTTCTTTAAGACCTATTATGGGATCAATCCTCTGTTCTTCAAATTATACATTTTATAAATAATGAAACATGTTTATACACATACATATGTAAAACATGTGTACATAAATCAAGTTTTTAACAAATGGTAACACTTTTAATTAGTTACTAAAGATAATGTACATCCTTAAAACAAATATCATATAACATTTAACCACATAGTGTAATTCTTTTACAAAATATAGTGTAACTTTTAATTTCCTATCAAACACCTTTTAAACCATTTAAAATTTATCTCTAAAATTCTAAAAAATTCTTTACCACTAAAATTTCTTATTTTAGCTATTACTTTTTTGTTTTAAATAAATAAATAAATATCAGAAATAAATAAATATCAGAAATAAATAAAGAATATCAGAAAAAAATAAAGAATATCAGAAATGAATAAAGAACATCAGAAATAAATAAAGTAATATCAGAAAAATATTTTACGCCTAATTTAAATATAATTAAATATCATATATTTATATATTTAATGAATAATATGAATTATTAAATTAAAACTTAACTTATACAAAACATTACATAAATATACCTATGGATATCCCTGGGCAACTCAATGAGATAGTTTTACCAGAAAAAGTCATTGGCCAGTCAATTACTCTAAATATTTCTCTTTTGCAGTATTTTATCAAAGGTTGAGCTAATAACAAAAAACACCAATTTAAAATCAGCAATTTAAATTATCATAATCTTCATCAAGTAAATGTATGACCTTATATATGTATTTATATATGTATACATATAGATATACACTTATATGATATATAATGCATATAGATTACATGTATATGATATACAAAACATAAAAAAAATCTGCAGTTTTTGATTTTTAAAATTTTTAAAGTATGACCCAACCCTTGTGATAGTAAAGTTAGTAAAGGTAAAGTTATTGATTTAGCCATAAATGCCTAACTTTAGCTTCCCAAAAAGTGCTATCCCGTATAGATAAAGATCATTTTTTTTGAAAGTTAATATTTACATATATATATATGTATATCAAAATTGAAGAGCAAAGTATGTGTTTGGACATTATACTGAAATGACAGCATTTAAAAATTTTACAGTATTAAAAAATATATTTTGGTTTATTTATACATAATTTATCATAAAAAAATAATTATTTTTATTTGTGAAAAACTTTAATCTCAGCTAATAAAATCAACTATTAAAAATACTATGATAATAATGTTAGAAAGTTGAAAATTAACTTAAATAACCTAATATGGTTAAACTGGTACATCAGGGCAGTATTAGTAATATTACACCAACCAGGTTCACTTATTGGTAAAAGTTTATTGGTACCACTAAAAGTTTACAAGAACGTCACCAAGAAAAGTTCACAAAAAAGAGCTCAAAAGAGGTATAATGACCACCTTACCATTTTTGGACCTTCAAGGACGTGCCATATGGCTGTGAACAATCAACCTTAAGAAAAATATTAAGCTAATTCCCACACTGCAGATGTTGCTGCAGCTGAGAAAACAACATCAGATTTGATTGCAGAAAAGATTGCAACAACAGGAAAAACCATCAAAACTTCACAATTAAAGGGTGGTCAACCTATAGGAGTTTTTACTTATTTTAAAGCAGAATGATTTTAGTTATGTTTAAATTAAAAAAAAATTTTGGTTACTATTTTAGACAATAGCTTTCTTTTTTCTATTAGAAGCATCTCAATAAAAATATTTTCAATGCAACAAATATTATATATATATATATATATATATATATATATATATATATATATATATATATATATATATATATATATATATATATATTAGGGATATGACTTTTTTGCAACCTACTAGGCCTGTATCGTAATTCAATGAACTTTTATGTAAAAAGAACGAATAGATGTTTCATTTTGACATATTTTGAAAAAAGGTCACCCCAAAACCAAAAAATCGAATTTTCAATAGGTACACTTTTGTACAGTAAATGAATATTAAAGGCTGAAGATGTTGTAAGAGTCATACTCCTGTTGTTATTTTATTTATTTATGCAACATGTACTGTGATATAACAAAAAACATTATGTGATATATAATTATACAAGTATTACAAAATTAACAGTATCAAAGCGTCTAGTACAACAATATACATAACTGTCTGTGTCTATAGGCCTACTGTGTTTAGTACATGGGTCACATGATGCTCACGTCTCATAAAGAGTCTAGCGCTTATTACTTAGAATGAATCGAAGTTGCAGTTTGTCTTTCTTTCTGCAGGAAGCATACAGGTCTTGCATCACCTTGATTGCACGTTCAGCTATCTGATTACTTCGTGGTATGTCGATGACGGATGGCTCTTTCTTCCAGTGATTTTTGAATGACTGCAATGCCTTTTTGTAAGGCTTCAATACATCAGATAAATTCTTGAAGTCATTGTCATTGTACTTTTGACTACTAAACCAATGTTCTGCCCACTCATATGAAATGAACCTGCAAACCTTCTCCAAATTCTTTCTCGCTTCAGGCATAAGAATGAACGCCAGAATGGCGAGAATGGCTCTTGAGTTCCATCTGGCATTGCTCATATTAGGAATGTTCTGAAAGTGAATCAGAGGGAAGTTTCTTTGTTCTTCATAGAACCTAAACACTCTTGTTAAATGGTACAAAAACTTCATATCGTCTCTCCACCCTGATTTATCAAGAATTTCTACAGTTCCATTCACAAACTTATCCTTCAGTTCATCATACTTATTCAACAGTTCAGACACAAATGGGTATTCAATGTTTGGAGATTTGGTATCACCCCCAAGTTCTTCGTCCATCACCAGACGGAGAATCCTGTCTAGTACGTGATGCTGACAACCGATAAATTGTGGTATTGTGACACCCTTTAATTTAAACATACGTTGCAACTTCACAACAACTCCATTTCTCTTCCCAGTATTGACGTTTGTTGTATCAGTAATGATCATCTTAATTGAATTCCACAAATTGTATTCATCAATAAGTTTGGCAATTTTTTCAGCAACAGTTTCAGCTTTGCCATCTTTTAAACGCAGTGCATCAAGTTTCACGTCAGTTCTTTCATTCTGAAGTACAACTACCTGATATTCCTTATCATCTATTCGTTTGCCGTCAAAGTGTAAGGACCACTGTTCCATTTTAAGTTGTTGTATCATTTCTTTTTTAAATTTACCTGCCTCTTTGAATATGGACTTGTAAATTGCTGATTGACTTGGAGTTGGAATATCAATACCTTGTTGTGATAATACATTGCATATTTTAGCAGCTTTCTTTGTGGAAACTCCACTTGATGTAACCATACTTACAGCAAATTTACTTTTGTAGTGCTTTCTAGTTTTTTTCTGAGTGTCCTCATCATCGTCTTTATCACCGTCGTCGTCTTCATCATCTTCACTCTTACTTTTGCAGTTTTCAGATTCAGTACCACTCTCTGTGGTAGACAGGACTTGTGATGTGGAAGGTATTGCTGTTCCAGACTGGACTTTCCTTCTCTTGGAAGGGTGAATGGTTTCTTTACTTGCCACTTGTCCTGTTGAGTACCCCACCTGTCCTTTACTTTCTTTTTGTAGGTGGTATAGACGTTTATCTTCCGAGGATAACCACTGGCCATTCACTTTCGTGATGTCAAATAATGCATTGAGAACATCATATTTTCCACGCTTGACACATTCATCATAGACCTTCAGCACCTTCATAAGCTTTGCTCTTATCACTTGATCAGACACACGTGGAAAATTCAGTTTATTGTCCCACAATTTTGTAATTTCCTCAGAAATTTGGTCTATTCGTTCTTTTCTTCCTTTAACATATGCTCCGAGAAACTGGTATCTTCCTACGATCTGCAATTGAAGTGGTATTCTGGATTTTTCATCGAGTGAATGTTCTTCTACAGCCACGCTTCCTCTTCTTCTGTGTGACTCTTGAAATCTCACCAAATTTTTAGTCCAAGTCTTCTTGTTCTTTGTTACTGTGGTATGACTTTTCTTGTGAGACATCATATAATATTGTTACGACTTTACGGATAGCTGAGCGTAAATATCCGTTTAATAAAGTCGTTTAATTAATAAAATACTTTAACTGTATAGTAATCCAATTATAGTTCGATAATCCAGTCAATGTTGATAACAGTTCGATAATCCAGTCCGTATCCTAACGATAATGCTACAACTACTTATACTTCGTACACTTACAGCGTCTTTAGTTCGCTACAGTAGTTCCTTATTAGCTCAGTTACACGCAGAGTACTTCATAGAACTATTCACATTATCAACACTGAGCTCTGACAGCAGCTCGCTTATATAATTATTTAGAGCTTCCAGAATGTTCTACTAAGTTCTATAATCTTCTACAGTCTGTTACAGTCGTCTATATCACCGTGGTAACACAATGACGTCATCACATAACAATTCCAAGTATTTGCCGGCACACGGCCGTTTCGTTGCCATGGTAACGTGTGGCGTTATATTTATAAATTCATAACAAAATAATGAAATAAATAGAATTAAGCTGAGAATTAAGCTTAAGATTAAAACATCGGTCAAAAATGAATGTATAAAAATGGTAAATCAAATTTTTATTTTGGGGGTGACCTTTTTTTGTTGCAGAAAGCTATTTGGGCCTTTTTTCATGATTTTAGGTAAAAGTTCATCGATTTATGATACAGGAAACATTTTATTTGAAAAAAAATTAAAAAGTCATATCCCTAATATATATATATATATATATATATATATATATATATATAAAACACATACTGAAACTTTTTAGTCCCTGTGTAATAAGGATAACTAATATATAAAATATTTCACGACCAGGAGGTAATCCACTGTTATTAAGGGTGGTAGCCCTCCTTGCAAGATAAGAAATAACAAACTTCATGAAGTCAGAAGTTGAAAATGTCAGCCACACCGCTCAAGGTGAATTCAGTTGCTTTTGCAATAAGTAAGAATGAAGAACTTTGATATGAGTTTCTTGCAATTAAAACAGCTACGATAAATGAAATTCGTATGCTTAGAGATAAAAACTCTAATTTGCGTGAACAAATAGAGTATATTTAAAAAGAAAAACTTATTCAAGATGCAAAAATTAACAGCACTTGAAAAACAGTGGGCCACAGATGTCAGCATTGCTGAATCACAAACTTTAAAACCTTAAACTAACAGAAGCAATCTAACAAACTCCAGCTGGGCCTCAGTAGTTTCTGGAAGAGGTAAAATAACAAGGTCAAACGCTCAACTAGAATTGCTTGATGCAAATGCACGTAAAGTTCAGGAAAGAAAAAAAAAAACAAAAAAATGCTATTATTTTTGGTACCAAGACATCTTCTCTAGTCACTGCCGACCGTATCGAACATGATAAAACACTAGTTACATCACTTTTAAACGAACTAAATGTTGAATGTAAGCGTGTTACTATTAGACGCTTCAGTGATGGCAAAGCACCTCAACACAAACAAGTCCATTACAAGTAGTTTTTAATAATGCAGATGATAGAAATACAATTCTCAAAATTGTCCATAAGCTTAGACTCAACAGTGTTCAAAATAGAATCTACATCAATCCAGATGAAACTCCTGCTCAAAAAAGGCAATCTAAACTACTACGTATAGAATCTAACAGGCTCAACAAAGAAAAACTTGAAAGTCAGCAAAAAGATCAGCCCTTTCGTTTTGCAATCCGTAGTGGTAGAGCCACATGTGTTGATGGAGTTTGGGACTCGACCCTTGGAAAAAAGTAATGATCCTAGACACGTTAAAACAGAATTAAAACTTAAACCAGTCCACAACAGAATCAATAATAATATAAAAATGATTATCAATAATAAAAAAAACACAACAATTCATCTTAACAATTTTAGTTGTTTTTATACAAATGCGAACTCGTTAAATGCAGAGAAACTTGCCGAGCTGCAAAGCCTTATTCAAACTTTATAAGCACCACCAAGTCTTGTCTTTATAACAGAAACATGGTTTAATGAAAACTCTATCTTTAATCTCACTAATTATATCACATATAGGCGTGATCGCACAATTAATCTTATTGGTTTTGCATTTATATATCTGATACACTAATAAGCCATGAAGTAACACATCTTGAACTTAACAATGACTCTGAACAAGTTTGGTGTTCAGTTAATCTTGGAACTAAAAAAATTCTAGTTGGTTGTATATACCGTTCACGCCTCAGCAATAACTTCGTAAATAATCAAATTAAAGCCTCTAAAAACTTTGCATCTAATTTAGTCAAAAAAAAAACACTACTCTGGTCATTTTATCGCAGGAGATTTTAACCTTGACAATACCACATGGCATAACAACACAGCAATTACTACAAACTCACTAGCATTTGATTCAAATCATTTAACACAGCATGTCAACTTTTATACTTTTCAATTGAACTCTATATTAGGTCCATCTAGCACTCTAGATCTTATTTTAACTGAGTCATCTCAATGTATATTTTCTCTTGAAAGACATTCTCAACTGGGGTGCACTAAAAAAGGACAAGCTCATTTAATTATAACTTGGAATTTCGCTGTAGAATCTTCAAACCCTCCAAGAAATCGGTTTTCTTCATCTCGACAAGATTTTAAAAATAGTAACTTCAATAAACTAAACATGTATTTCAAAGATATTGACTGGGTTAATCGTTTTAAAAATTTAAGTACTGATAAATGTTATAATGTATTCCAATCTATCTATATTGAAGGATGTAATCTTCAAATACTAGCAATCAAATCGAATTATTCTGTTTTACACACACCTTGGATCACAAAAGTAATCTCTGCTATAAAAAATAAAAAAAACTTTATTATAGAAGCAAAAACCTAAACTGGCGTCTGGACACTAATCTATACAATAATAGCTGCAATAAAGTAAAACAAACTCTAACTCATTCTATTGCTCAATATGAAAAATCTATATCCAAAAAAGCAAAGACAACTCCAAAACTTATATATAGGTATATAAAAATGAAACTTAAAGTTAAAAATCAAATAAGGTCTATGAAAGAGTCAAATGGAAACATTACTTCTAATGAAAGCCATACAGCTACAATCCTTAATAATTACTTTTCATCTGTTTTTACTCCTTTAAGTTTGAGTCAATTGCTGCCAACATTTGAAAAGCGCACATTTTTTGTGATTAATGAGATGTCAATCTTGAATAGACTTAATGAGAACTACATACAAGTGTTACTCTCAAACCTAAACTTGCATAAATCAGCAGGCATAGACGGCATTCACCCACATGTCCTCAACAAATGTTCTTCATCTCTGAACGTGTTACCTACATATTTATAAAATCTATTTGTGAAGGTCAAGTCCCAGCCGCGTGGCTGGAAGCTAACATAACACCGCTTCACAAGAAAGGATCTAAACTTGATGCATTAAACTACAGATCGATTTCCCTAACTTCTGCCTGCTGCAAAATCCTAGAGCATATTGTAAAAGATTGTTTAACCGAGTATCTAAGTGCAAATAATCTTTTATCTCAAAATCAGCACAGGTTTGTTCCAAAAAAGTCATGCATTACCAATTTATTGGAAACTGTCGATCAGATCTCACACTCAATGGCAAGAGGCTATAGTGTAGATGCTTTATATCTACATTATGAAAAAAAGGTTTGACACACCTCCTCATGATCTTATGCTCCACAAACTTTATGGTTATGGTATCTCTAATATGCTTCTTAATTGGATAAATTTTTTTTTCTAAAAGAACACAACAAGTTGTTAAGTTATACGCTGATGACAGTAAAGTTATTTCCACAAATTCTACACCTGAGAGCCCAGCTCTGCTCCAGATGGATATAAATCACATTGTGTCTTGGACTCTAACCTGGCGCTTACGACTTAATTACAAAAAGTGCCTTATCTTACGGTTTAACAAAAGCAAAATCCTTACCACCAATACTATATCTTGACTCAGCAAGGGAAGCAGCTTCTTGATTCCTTGTACAGTGAAAGAGATCTTGGGGTTTACATTTCACACAACCTCAAATGGGATACACACATTGAAATAATATCATCAAAGGCTAACTCTGTGCTCGGTCAACTAAAGAAATCATTTATTTATAAAAATGCACAAGTTTGGAAAAGGCTCTACACATCGGTGGTCAGACCTCACCTTGAGTATGCTGCTCTTGTGTGGAATTATATTTCTACACACAACGTTGAAAAACTTGAAAAAGTCCAAAACCATGCAATTCCATCTCTCAAAGCGTTATCCAGTGAAGCCAGATAATCACACCTTTATCTTACCTCACTAAATGAAAGACGCAATCGAGGTGATTTAATCTACAACTTCAAATTTATAAATAACTTAAAAAATATTCATTGGATTAACCCACAAATCGGCTATCCATCTATGCGAATAACTAGAGGACACTCTCATCGTCAATACAAAGAGTTCTTTAACGCTTTTGACCTCAATAACAACATGCGTGCTATTTCTACTAGACTCAATTTCTTCCCTAACAGAGTAGTAAACCGATGGAATTCACTACCACAAACTGTGATTGACTCTCGTCATCTTAATGAATTTAAAAACCATTTAAACAAACACTGTAGCCAACACTAGTATTACAGTTAATGTAACAAATTGCTGCTACAGCTCATCATTATATATATATATATATATATATATATATATATATATATATATATATATATATATATATATCTATATATATATATATATATATATATATATATATATCTATATATATATAAATATATATATATGTATATATGAGCATATATATATAAATATATATATGTGTATATGAGCAGCAATGACGCCGTGGTAGTGCACTTGCCTCAGAAACAAAGGATCCGTGGTTCAAACCCCACCTCTGGGCAAGTTTTGCAATATCAGTTAGGAAGGAGGCGTGAACTTCCAATTAAATGTTCATACGCGGTACTCTGTGATAAAACTGAAAGGACTTCTTGGGGCATCTAAATAAAAACTAAAAATATATATATATATATATATATATATATATATATATATATAAATAAATATATACATATATATATATATTGATTTTATTAAAAATTCAATGAGATCCAGCTCAACACAGACTTATACAACTCTGGCATCATAATAAATCATATATAATTTGGTTTAAAACACCATAATCAGATCTCTCTAAAAGACGACTCACATCCGTAAGCTGTTCTATATGCAATGACTTATGAGAAAAAGCTATAAATAGTTTCTTATATCTTAATGTTTGCTTCTAGACCTTCCTCAGATAAACTGCCAAGGCCAAAACCATCATTACGAACAATTAATTCAGCAGAGTGATGAAGGACTGCATGGAGAGTGCAATTAATTTGTGCCAATGGCGTATTTGTAGTAATGTTAAGTGTAGCATTACTTAGAAATTTTTATCTCGATGGCAGTTTCAGGGGAATAGAAACCATAATGTTTTACATAAAGAAACATGAAACTTTTAGTCATATCTTTTGATATCATTGATGCTTAGTTACTTTGTTTGGTTACTCTGCGCCATCACAGGCATCCTTAAAAGACATTCGCAACTCATCACCATCTGCTGGAATAAAATAATTTTTAATTATATTAAAAACAGAATCCATTGTCATTCTTATAAGTTTTTTGTATTAAACAAAAGCACCTTTTGCATCCAAAACATGATTTATTGTAGGACGCAGTTTTTTTCATCCTTCAAGTAATTTATTGGCTGTTGGAAAATAGATTTTGAAGCAAAAAAAAATCTTAATTTTCTCATTTGCTCCTAAGTTAGTGAGCATGAAAGCTATGGATTCATCTGTGTTAAAGTCATCTATTGTTTCCATATGGTTTTTGAAAACTTGCAATATTTTTATTATTATGTGTATTAACTCTATATAAGAGGTAACCTAATAACATGTTAAAATTCAACTCTGAACATTCATTAGTGATAAAGTTGTTTATATAATTGACAAGTTCCTGTGTCTTTCTCCTTTTTTAACTTATCACCCAGTTCTGTAAATGACTTTCTTTGATTTGAAAAACATGGATCTATTATGTAAGCCTCCTCTACTACACAAAATAATGTTTTTGATGCTTGTAAAAGTATAAATACCCATTTTTTTTGAAATGTTTTTCTTTAATTGACTGATATTTTAAAGTAAATACTGAATTAACTGATAGTCTAAATTTTTTTAAAGTATTTCTTTAATTTTTTAGTTTACTTTACATATAATGAAACACAAACAAAATAAAATCAATTAAATAAATAAAAATTGAAATGTTTTATATTTGTAACCATAAATTAAATATTTACAAATTTTTAGAAAAACAACTGTTTCATTGTTCAACTTTTTTTTAAATCTTGTAAATAAAATAAGTGCTAATTTGCTTCAGTTTTTTATATTTCAAAAGAAAAAATATTAAATATTTTTATAATGTATGTCTAAGTAGAGGCAAGTTAGCACCTAGTTAAGTTCAAAAAACTCACCCAAAAAATGTAATTAAAACAAATTACACATTTTAAATTAATTTATTTAAAATATATTAGATATCAAATAAAAAATAACTTTTAAATAAGCTGCTTAACAATCTTCACATTGGTAAAATCATTTTAAACAAAAACAATTAAAATTTACTAAATATTTTTAGATACATAAAAAAGTCTATTTCCAGTCTGGGTCCACTGTGAAGAATAAGCGACACCTTATATCTGACTACATGAATTTTTAAATATGATTTGAGGTCAAAACATCGGATAACAGTGATATTTTCTTTTTTTCTTGCAGAACTGACAAAGTAAACATTAGAACTTTCTTTTTTTTTGCAAAATTTTTTTAATACATGGATTTTGTTCAAACCAAGTTTAATCAAGATTCATGAAAGCACTTGACCTGTTGAGATGCTATAAATATTTGCTTAGAACTAAAGTCATAGATTTTTTTTTAAAAATCCTCAAAATGACCCATTAAAACATCAGCTGCTGTTCAACTCAATGATTTGGCCTGTTGAATCATTGACTGCTGCTCTGCAGCTCTGTTGAAACATTGGCTGCTGCGCTACTCAATGATTCTTTTTTTCTTAATGCTACTTTGTTGTTTTGCCCTAAAAAAAATTTAAACCTAAAAATATACTAGGATAGCCATTCTTTAACTTAGGTGACAAACTGTCACTTATTAGTATAGATATTTCAGCTACTATTTTTGCTAACTCCTCCAGTCTTATTGGATGACCATGTTTTGTGTAATTTATAGACAATATAGCTATTGATTTCTCCTCATCCTTTGTAATTTAACATCCAACATCTTTTTTTGCTTGCCTTTTTTTTTAATGGCTTCTTAAAGTAGTCTTGGTTATTTGGTATACTTTTTGATACACAATAACCTGATAAATTATTTTTTTAAATATAAGTTAGAGCTACTTTTAAAGTCTCAATAGAATATTTTGTATAACTTATTTTAACTGTTTCAGTTTTAGTGTTTTCTATTTTTACATTACAAGTATAAACTTCAAAAGCATATTAAACTTATTTTTGGCTAAAAAAAATAATTTATAACAACGATACAACAAAACATTTTAATATAAAAAACACAATTTTAACATAATTTTTCCAAAAGAAAAATTAATCAGCTAATTAGTGGATAGCCAAAATAATTCAAAAAATAAATAATTAAAATTAAAGTGTGACTTTAAAAAGCATATCTATTAATCTATTTAGAAATGTGTTCATGTCAAATAAAATTATGGAAATAATAGTGGGAGAAAAAATTAGCTTTCCCGTTTTAAATTTCACTAAAAAATTCTCTCTATTCACTAAAAAAAGGTTTTTTTAAATAAAATTAATAACTCTATTTAATGATATGGCCATTTAACAAATAATTTACCATAAATGTTTAACTCAATAAATTAAAGTGCTTATGTAGATTTCAATAAACATACACTTATCAGCTTCTACTTATCAGACTTTATAAGTATATATAAGTTGGTTAAGTGAATTAATCAAATGAGTCAATTATAATTGACTCATTTGATTAATTCACTTAACCAACTTAAATGATCACTTGACATTATTCTCATGATTAATGTCAAGTGATCATTGTGATACACAACTTACTATTTTTATATAATCTCAAGTCTCTTTGTACATCTCAAACCACACAAAAAAGAATTCATTTATTTCACTAAATTAGGTTCCATACCATGTACTTCATTCTTAAGAATTAATCTTCAATGCAAATTACATATCAAATGTTTTTGTAAACTTGTAAAAAAAGTTAAATAATTTTGTGTTTAAAGAGAAGCAGAAATGATCAAAATAAGTACTTACTCTTGGTGATGTCTAGAAAATTTGTTGACTTTGGTAGTGACGTTGGAGTTAATACACCTAGAGTTTTAAGTAAATAACTGATTTTAATACAAGTTTAAATATTTTTACTAACTAAATAGAGTTAACATTTAAAAAAAAAATTAAAATTGAATTAAAAATTATTTAAAATCACAAAGGTTTTGATCAATTTTTGCATTTATATTTTTTATAATTTTAATCTTTAGTTTTTATGTTTGAATATTCATATTTCCACTTAGTTCCACTCAATAGTATTTAAATATATTTTTTCTTTACAAATTATATTTACCAGGCAATGTTTCAAAAAATCTTATTGCTCTGATAGTTGCACCATAACCATATCTATGAATGTTTAACTTGTATGATGTTGCTGGTTTCAAACCAAATATTGTATGATTAAGTGTAGAAGTCCAAACCTTTTCTTCATTTGACACCACACTTGAATTTATTGTTTCATAAAAAATCTACATATAAAAATTTTAAAAAACCAAAATATTATGTTATAATTCTATTTATTAATAATTTTACAATCCTTACATGAAATGAATATATTTCTTCAGGCGGACTTTTATTCCAAATAATTGAAACACTTTTGTCAGTAAAAGAAATACTTAATTTGCTTCCTTAAATATAAGAAAAATTAAAAAATTAAAAATTAAATTCAAATATAAAAAAGGAATAAATAATAATTTTATTAGCATTCCATATATTTATCCTTATATTTTGGTTTTATTAGTAGATAAAATAAAAATATATGTAATATTAAAAAGTAATAAAAATAATTACTTTTCATCATTCCTGTTTGACAAAAGTTTTTCTGATAGCTGTAATTAAGTGGAAAACCTTGAAGTGAAATAGCCGTTAGGTTAACATTGTAGAGAACATTAGGCTCTAAATATAAAATAGCTGTTAAGTTAACATTGTAGTGAGCATTTGACTCTAAATGTAAAACTTACAAAGCAAACTTGAATAAGCTAAAAATGTATTTTTTTTTAATTCTTAAAATCACAACATTTTTTAAATAATTTATTTAATAAGTATACCAAAAACTTCAATACGAAACAATTCAATGTCTTTAATGTTATATATATTGGCAATATTTGTATTGTATTTATTAGATTCACTCCACCATCTTAATTCATATGATACAAATTGCTCAAAAGAGTTAGGATCTGATGCATTCCATTTTATTTCAAGTCCATCATCATCACTCTTGCAAGTCAGAAGCGATACAATACCTATGATGATAAAAAAAAAAAAAATTTTTATATTTTCTTTAAATTTTTTTAAACATTTGAAAATAAATACCTCTTAAAAAATTATTAAAACAAATGACCAAATTAAACTATCCCCATTCCAAAGAAATTTATTTAATAATTACTTTCTGTAACTTCCTGTTAACCAAAAAATATAGCAATTAAAATTTTTTTATAATATTTTATAACTTCCTGTAAAATATTTTTTTCTATAAATTGAATTTCTTTTGAGATTTAGTAACTCTTCCTGATGATCCAGTAATTTATTATTGCTCTGTTCTTTAAGAACATTGAGCACTCTATTTGTAAAATACACTAACATAATTTACATATATGCATATATATATATATATATATATATATATATATATATATATATATATATATATATATATATATATATATATATATATATATATATATATATATATATATATATATATATATATATATATATATAGAGAGAGAGAGAGAGAGAGAGAGAGAGAGAGAGAGAGAGAGAGATTTTAAAAACATTTGACAAAAATTATAAGCAAAGATTTTTATAAAAATGCATATTTTTCATTGTTATTTTATAAAAATGTCATTTTCTAGGCAATAAAACCTCAAATATAGATTTTTTTTTTATAAAATGATGATTGTTTTTAAAATTTTTATACAATTTTGTTTCTTTTGGGACCCAACATGATGTATTTTTAAATTTATTTATTTTTACCCAGTTTTACTTTTTGATCTTGTTTATTTTTTTATATAATAATTATTTATTTAGTTTTTATATAATAACTATTTATTTAGTTTTTCTTATTGATTTTGTTTTGAAATTTCTTTTCTTTGTTATTGTTTTGATTTGACTCAATAATGTTGAAATAATAATGTTACCATAAGTCAAAGTTAACAGCTTTAATATTACTTGATTGTTTCTTAAATATTTGTTATACATAATCGTTTTAACAAATATTTTTCCAAAACTAAATTAAATTTAATTAATTTGACAATAAAGACTCATCAAAAATGTTAACTATTGCCAAGCAATTATTTGAGGGGCAATTTGGCTAAAATTTTAACCAGACCTCTATGAGCTACTTAAGTAAGTGCATTTTAAAGCTCAAAGCATTTACAGTAAGGTTAGTGGGGTAAATAGGCCATTTTAAAAATTGGGGTAATATGGCCACTTATTGATTTGGTTGATAAATTAGTCAAATTTTTTTTTAATTAGTTGCAATATCCCATGCACATACAAACCAAAAGAAGGTTTTGCACACAGTAACTACCCCAGAGCAAATGGACAAGGCTATGAAGGCCATTGCTGTTAGTATTCCAGTTGAAAGGACATCTAAGACCTACAAAATTTCCAGATCAACTATTAGAAATTATCTATGTGGTAAGACCAAAAATATGCAGGCACCTTGTTGAACTGCTTTTCCTGCTGAGTAACTTGTCATTACTCAAAATTGAGCAATGAGAAAGCACTTCATCAGTAGGGTTGAAGAGTTTTGGGATCTGGCTGTGTTAAAACATTTCATCAAAATGTATACTTCACAAACAAAAGTGAACTTCTCTGGGCAAGATTAGGCTTACAGATTTTTCAAAAGGCACCACAACCTAATTTTACAGAGAATTGTTCAGAACATTTTAAAGAGCCGTGCAGCTGTAGGTGAAAAACAGTTTCTTTTTTTTTTAACAACCTGCACAACCTGATCAAGGACATTGCCCTTCTAATGTAATGAACTATGATTAGACTAATATCAGCAAAAACCCT
Source organism: Hydra vulgaris (assembly GCF_038396675.1). NCBI lineage: Eukaryota > Metazoa > Cnidaria > Hydrozoa > Anthoathecata > Hydridae > Hydra > Hydra vulgaris. Next base: position 16,699,709 of record NC_088933.1, read on the forward strand.
GGATCCAAGAAAATAATTTACAGAAAGGCCATAAGACATTCAGATATCATTATAAAGATTGAAATGCCTTAGCAATTTGTGATAGATTTTTGTATTTTATTGTATTTGTATTTTAAACTTTATTTTAAAATCTAGTTTTAGGATTTAAAACATACTTCCTTTAATTTCATAAACATGTATTGTAATGTTTTGTTGTTTAAATTAGATTTTTTTGTTAAGTGGCCTAACTATATATTTTGATTTTTGAAAAATGATTTTCATTAGTAAACTTTAGTTAAAAATTTTCATTAATTTCTTAAACATGCATTGCAAAGTTTTGTTGTTTAAATTAGGTTTTCTTGTAAAGTGGCCAAAAATCCATTTTTGGATTTTTCAAAAATGATTTTCATTAATAAGTTGTGGTTAAAGTTTTAAAGCTACATGGCTGACTTTCACATATAATCTGCATCTTGTAGGAGTTATTCTTAAATAAAATCTACAAGTTCAAAGCTTTTGTATTTAGCAAATTATTGAAAAAATACAGTCAAAATATGGCCATATTACTCCATCTGACAATATATATCATAGATTTATGTTACTGAATACAGCATAGGTATGCTATGCCTAATAACTTTAGAAAAAATTTTGAAGAAGAATTATTTTTTGTTGAAAAAGTGGCATAGAGAAAAAGTTAAGAAACTCGTTAATATTTAATAAGTTAAATCCAAAATTATGTTAAAATATTTTAAATGATTAAGTTACTAGAATGAAGACTTAAAGTCTATTAACAAATTATTACTATCAGTTTAATCAAGAGAAGTAAAAATCCAATAAATAACAGATATTTTATTGGGAACTTATTTTAACAAGTAAAATATATAACCTATATATTAACATTATATTCCCATTGAATTAATTTGGTTTTCCAAATTTTTGATGTTTTTGAATTAATTGTGTTTTTAAAAGACAATAACCATATTTATATGCATCTTTATCTATGTATATTACATTTAATATAATATATATCAATTTTCATGTATATTATAAATGTTTGGTATATTCTACATTAACAAAGAATTTAAATTTTTTGGATCAGAGTAACTTTTTTATTTAAATAAAATGTGTAAAACTGGTTATATCAAGGATTGAATATATACAAATTTTATATACAAATGTATGTATGTATGCATATTATATAAATATATACATGCACACATACATACATACTGACTTTCATACATACATACATAAATACAACATACATACATATATACATACATACATACACAGCCCTCGGAATTAAGAAAAATGAGATTGGAAAAAAATTGCAGACCTAAAACTGTCTTAGGTCGGCTCAGGTCGACTCGAATAATTTTGAAACAGGGTTCTACAAATTGACAAATGTGCGAATGTTTAGTATAACATTTACAGAAAAGCAAATGCTGAGTTCGCCAACTTTTCTTACAAACGTCAACATTTGCTTAAAAATTTAAAAAACAAACAAAAGTTTTGCCAATTTTAATTAAATCATTTCATTTAATAATATAACATTACCATAAAACATTTTTCCGCTTTTATTTTAATTGTTTTACCTATGATTGAAATGAATGAATGGTTCATTTTTTGAATTTAAATGGAAATGGTGGTGCCCTTTTATATTATTTATTTTATTAGGAACTTGAAAAAAAAAAACGTTTGTTTTTTCATTTTTATTGTAATTATTTTATTTAGAATTCAAATAAAAAATTTGTTTTTCTTTTTTTTTTTTAATTATTTTGTTGTAAAAAACTTAAAAAAAAACTTTCTTATTTTCATTTTTATTTTAAAAAACGATTTAAATAAAAGTTTTGTATTTAGAACTTAAATAAAACGTTTGTTTTCCTGTTTTTATTTTTGGCTGTTTTATTAAAAACTAGAAGAAAACATTTTTTTTTCTTTATCTTTTTTTTTTTTGTTACGCAGGGTTATTTTTTAAAATCATTTTTCTGCATATACCATATCCAGTAATTTAATCTATTATATCTATTTATATATACATATACATATATATATATATATATATATATATATATATATATATATATATATATATATATATATATATATATATATATATATATATATTTTATATATATATATATATATATATATATATATATATATATATATATATATATATATATATATATATAAGGGTTATGACTTTTTTGTGACTCCATATTTCTGGGTCATAATTTGATGAATATTTAGTAATGAAAAAAACATTAATTCAAGTTTTCTTGTTGAAAAAGGTTATCCACAAACCAAAAATTTGAGTTTAAGTATATGAGTATGCAAACAATTTTATGATCGATAATTTTTAATTTAGTTTTTAAGCATTTAACAGTTTATGTTACATTATAATACTCTTAATTACAAATAAATATAAAATTGCTAACTTAAATAGCAATTCTACAAGTACGAAAAGCTACTGTATTGAAAAAATGCCATGTAGTATTCAGCTTAATTAAAGCATAATATAAAATTCTTATGCTTTGTTAGACAAAATAAATCTAAGCTGGAGGTTCTCATTTTTACAGATCTCAAAAAGATCTTGTAAAAACTTGATTGCTCATTCTGCACACTGATTTGTTCTGGGAATTTCCAATCTAAATGGTTCTAAAACTTTTTCACTGAGTTTAACGCTTTTTTGCGACAATGCAAGCTGCTGCATAGTCACAAAAAGAGCAAGATTCCATCTTGCATTACTTAATTTATGTAATTTCTAAAACTTCATTTTAAGAAATACTTTAGATTCTTCAAAAAAAAGAGGAACACCAAGTTAAAGAAAATAGAAATTTCATATCCTCATGCCATCCTGCTGTTTCAGTAATCACTCCTTTACCATCCTTAACTTATAAAGAAATTGTTTGCAGACAACTTAAACCATTCCATACAAATTTGTACACATTTTTATGGATGCATCTTGTAAAGAATATTGAGCAGACATGATTACTTACAGAGCTAAAACAATGTAAGTACCAACAAAAACTAATATAGTTGATTTACTAGTTAGAAGAACATCAGCATAAAAGTTGAAAAAAAAACAATATATTGTGGAGTGGACCAACTTGTTTGAATTTTTCAGATGAAAAATGGTCACATTATTATTGCAATAAGTGCTAGTTAAAGTAAATTCTTTGTATTGTACTTGTTTGACATGTATAAAAAGTTACAAATCAATTGCTTAAAGTAAACCAACTCTTATTTTGGACTTGTCAAGATAAATAAATAAGGTTAGGATAAATTGATATGACTTCTCGAGACAAATGGATAGGTACTATTTAACTGTCAATGTGTAAATGATTTGCATAAAAATGTATACATGTACCTAAGGAATATTATAAAAGCAAAAAATTAAAATATTGCTAAAGTTTAACAGGAAAGTTTCAAAGATGAATGTTACAATATTAAATAAGAAAAGACACTATCAATATCAAATAAATCTATACCGTTAAATCTACATATTGATGAAGATGTTTTAGTAGTTGATTGCAAAATGCTAATTACTCTCCCTACAATGCTAAGTATCCAATCATTTTGTCACAAGGTCATACGATTTCAAAACTGATAGTAAAACAATACCGTGATGAAGGAAATCATGTAATTGGAGAAAATTAACTGATAACAAAATTATTGGAACAATTTTGGATAATAAAAAGACAAGACAAAATTTGCAATACAGGATTAAAATGCAACAAATATAACGGAAGAAACTGCCTACTTAAAAAATGATAGCATTCTCAACAAATGTTAACCTCTCTACAAAATACAAGCCTACTCAACAAATAATGCAAACCTACTCTACTAAGGATTCACTAAAAAAAACCAACTAAGTGCATTTTCTAGAACTGGTATTGATTTTGCTGCGCTGTTTCTTACTACATATATATACATATAAACATTGAATATTGGGAAAAGAAAGATACTTGTGCTTGTTTATTTGTTTATTATCACAAGCAATGCATCTCAAGATTTTAGTAGAGGAATACCATAGAAAGTTTTGACTTCTTTTGAGTTTTTTTCTATTTTGTTTTCTGATAATGATGTAGCCAACTTGAGCTTAATATAACCAATTGACTCCTTAGGTGTAAAAATTTTTAAATCCTGATTGTAAAATCAATAATTTCACACTTCTACAATTACCAGTTTGTTGTTTTTGTCTCAACTTAATTATTACTTTATTGTTTTCAATTCATTTAGTGTTAAATTTCATACTATGGTCATTTTATCTTTTTAATTACTTAATTAGATATTTTCAAATAAACAGAAGAGATTTTTTTTTAGTGTGATATAGTTAGTTTTTTTTTAAACCATACTTCAGTGAGAAGAACATTGATGTAAACAGTCTGACATTTGTTGTGAACAGTGTGAACATTTGTTGTGAACAATGTGAACATTTGCTGTGAACAGTGTGAACATTTGCTGTGAACAGTGCGAACATCAGTTGTGAACAGTGTGAACATTTGTTGTGAATAGTGTGAACATTTAATGTGAACAGTATGAACATTTATGTGAACATTTGTTGTGAACAGTGTGAACATTTATGTGAACATTTGTTGTGAAGATTTGTTGTGAACAGTGTAAACATTTATGTGAACATTAAGTGAGAAGTAAAAAATTTGTTTTTTTAAAACATAATTTGTTGATTTTAACAATAATAATTTCAAATTACTTTTTAAATTAGTATTTCGCCAATTTGAAACACATTCTTGCTATCATCAACCCTTTAAATGTGCCTTAAGTTAAGATCAATACTGGATGGAAACATTTCTCAAAACAAAACAAAAGAGTGATTAAATTTATTTACTATATTAGAATATTTCACATTAAAATAATTTAGCTATAAGAATGATGATCAATTCTTGTTGGCCATACTTGATTAACTAGAAATGTTTTTAGGAGTTTATAATATCATTTTTGAGTATTACCTGCCTCAAAGCGAATCTGTAAGCCCATATATATACCTTTTTTTTCACCTATCCTATTTATTCTTAGAAGAAACAATTACATTAAGCACATTTTATTCAACCTACCTATATCCCTAAAGTAAATAGCTTTAATCTCATCTTTTGTAAGCCTTTTTTCACAAACAGCAACTTTGTCAACACTAATATCCAAATTAAGGGATTTAGAACTATCCATTTCTCTTTGAAACATTCCCAAAACTATGGTAATATAAGTATTAGCTGCTTCATTATGAGTAAAACCAGTGTTAGTTGTTTCAAGTTCATATGTGTTTAAGTACACTGCCATTCCATCTTCATCACTGTATAATAAAACAACATAATACCAATTTTTGAAACTGATTTTATCTTTAGCATTAGCAATTGTGCTCCCTGAAATACTCATTTCACTGTTAAAATAAAGTTGACCTAAAGAAAAATTTTAATTTAATTGCTTAAAAAGTTCATAAAAAAAAATAAAAAAATAATTTACAAATAAAATTTATGGTCCTAAAAAAGTACAAAAACGAAACAACTATTATTGTAAAACATATTGAAACCTTTTGAATATTTTTAATAGTTTTTATTATTATATTACTATAAACAAGATATAAATAAGAGTTTTAATTAATTTTTTTTACAGGAAAGAGTTTTTTATTTGTTTATTTTTTAAAGTTGTAAGAACTTAGATTTTATAACACAATATAACTTCTAACGATGCAAAATATATTTGCTGAGTTGAGTTACTTAGGAATGCGTTAGGCGTTTTCGCTACGCAGCGAAATCTCGTAACAAGGCCTGATATATATATATATAGTTGGTGCATATATGAGATATATATATGCATATATGATATATATATATATATATATACATATATATATATATATATATATATATATATATATATATATATATATATATATATATATATATATATATATATATATATATATATACATATATATATATATATATATATATATATATATATATATATATATATATATATATATATATATATATATATATATATATATATATATATATATATATATATATATATATATAGTTGGTGCAACTAAATCTTATATGTCTGGTCAGATATAGAGTGTGATTGCACCCATTTCAATAAAAAGCTTGTACCAATCAATATCAATCCCTGCAATATCAAAGTTTGAACAAATCTCTACCTGGAATACAGTTAGAAAACAAGTAAGATTAAACAATGGTGTTGCAATAAGTTTGATACTGTAATTGTAAGCACTCTATCAGTTAGTTTGATGAGCATATCTACTTGAGTTAATGCAGCAACCTTGTGCTTAAACCACTTATTTTACCTTGGACATGCCATGGACATGCCTGTAAATCATCTTGTTCAGAAAAATGATTTACAACAAAATGATAAGAAAAACAATTTGCAAAAAGTTTATTCAAAAATGAATACATTAATTAATGCAACACATTTAAAAAATCCATCAAAACTTTTTTAACAATTTTCAAAATAACTTTTTAATTTCTTGTTTTTAATTTTAATGCTAGTTTTTATGAAAATGTCATGTTATGCTTTTATTTTTAATCTAGCTAGTATTTAATTTATATCTTTGCAGTTTAGCAGTTTTAGTTTTAGCATTTTTATTTTCAGATTTGCACAGTATTGTAGCACAGTATTAAAACAGTTTTAAAGTTAATGTCATTAAAAATCAAAAATTTTATAATTTCTAAATAGCATTTTAGTGTGTTTTATAGAAAAAATGAGAACGTAAAAAACCAGTTATAAAATAACTACAAAATATAAAATGATTGATAAAAATAATCTGAGATTTTTATCATTAAAATAAATTTACAAATAAATCTGCTTTTGTAATTACAAAATTTAAAAAAAAGATGGATGTTGCTACTTTCATTATTTATATTGTTTTATTGTTTTTTTTACAAAAATAGATCTAGATAAATAAAGAACTATTTTTTTGTAATGATTTTTTCATAAGAAATGCTATTTGCAATGCAAAATTATTGAAAATTATTCATAAACCCAATATTTTTATACATCTATTCTCAAAAATATGTTGACAATGTACAAGTTATAGCTCCATACAGTATATTTTTATCTCCCTAATATTTTTATCTTTAATATTTAACATTATAGTTACTTATTTAGAAAAAGATTTATGCATTGAAGTGCATGATAAAAAATAGGATATAAAAAGACGATATATAATAAATTTATCAGACATATCAATGAAGGAAAATTTGTAGGATAATGCATAAACCTGATCACAATAAACTTGTTTCAATTGTAAAAAATAACTGACACAACATTTGAAGAATAGAAGTTTAAAAAACAAATTCACATGAGTTGATTTTTATAAAATTTTTTAGGATAATGCATAAACCTGATCACAATAAACTTGTTTCAAATGTAAAAAATAACTAACACAACATTTGAAGAATAGAAGTTTAAAAAACAAATTCACATGAGTTAATTCTTATAAAATTTCTTACCATCAACAAAAGTGAACCAAACTTTAACTTGATCATTTGAATCACCATCAAAAGTCAACAACTCAAATTTGTTTTTATATTCAGAATTACTTTTTTCATCTAACAAATTAAACCAAAAGCTAATAGTCATTCCATTCTTACATTGGCTGAAATCATTGAAGCATGATCTGTTGAAAGTTCTCAAATTAATTGTGGTAGTAGCAAGTGGAAATGTTAAACGACCATCTCCTTTACCAGTGAAAGCTATTTTAGAATCTTTGATATTCTCAATTGGCAAAAAACTTGATTTATTCAGCACATAATAATAAGAGGGACAAAAGTAAGATGGACCATAGGAATCTGAAAAATAAATTTAATTAAAAATATATTAGACTTAATATATACTTTAATAAGGTAAATAGATGATGACGATGATGACGATGATGACGATGATGATGATGATGATGATGATGATGATGATGATGATGATGATGATGATGATGATGATGATGATGATGATGATGATGATGATGATGATGATGATGATAATGGTGGTGGTGGTGATAATTTTCAAGGTTTTTCTAAACACTCTCCATAAATAAAATTAGTTTATATTGTAAAACAAAAAGTAAGAACTTTTCACACAAAATATGTGTATACTTCCTTCATAGCATGGAAGGTGAATGATTTCATGGCCAATCGATTGTGATCAATTTTAGGGAGGTGAATTGAAATAAAAATAAAAATAAAAAAATTTTGATTCATATGTAACTTATAAGCTTAAGGTACTTACTAATAAGTATTCTAGAAGTCAAAATAAGATTTGAATTTATTAAAATTTAATATGATATATCACCCACTCTTAAAAAAGCTTATTCTGCTCAGAACACAAGCAATTCTGAAGATGTGCTTGAGTATTAAGAAATTTTTATTGTTTAGATATGAACTTTTTTCTCTATTATTTTTTATTATTAAGTTTAAATGGTATAATCTTAAACAATTATATAATATTTTTAAATAATATTTAATAAAATACTCATATATAATTAATATAATATTTTTAAATAAGTTTAAGAACTTACAACAGATTTGGATATACTTATTATCTTTATAAATGTTTTTTTTTAACATTAATTAAAAAATTTATAAAAAACGTCACCATATATGGACCTTAGTCAGCCAATATCAGAAATCGGGGATCTTTTTTTTAAAAAAAAGTTGGCAAATAACATCAACACACACTTCTATTTAACATCTGTTCACACCAACTCTGTTTAGGGCTTTTAATCATACACAGGGGCTTGTATATTCAAAACAACAACTTTAACATTTTTTGTTTAAAAACTTATTACCTTTCATATGAATTCTTTATCTTAAGGTATTTCTAACATTCCATACCTTACTTTTTTTAAAGCCCTTATCATAAAAGTAATATAACGCTGGATGAATTCAACTGTTGAAGTACGTTCTTCTCTAAAAGTTTACATTGAACTCACATTTATGTATGTCTCAATTGATAAAGTCATAGAAAAAAAAATTTCAATTTCAATATATATTTGTAACATTTGTAAAACTACTCTGAAAGTATACAATATTCTGATGTTTTTGTATTTCTCTGGATTTCAGTTCTAATATAGTTTTTAGTCAGAACAAAATTTTGTCTTTCCAGCTGTCCATAAACCTTTTTCATCTGTCCATAAATTCATTTAAATTTGGAAGATCAACCTGTATTGAATAAACCTCAATCAAGTCAAGCTGAACCAGGTTTCTTGTTAACATACTTAATAAATATTGGACCATTTAGCTATTTCAATACAACACTCATAAAGTTTATGCAGAACAAGGATCTAATTAAGTATTATTTATTAACTATTATTATTATTACACTGCAAGGCATGAACCTCCTTAAACGGAACATGAGCACCTGTTATGCTATAAGCAGATTAGGGACTTAGTGCCGGTCATTGTTAATTATTATACCTTAGTTTCATTGTACTTTCAATCAAAACTTCCAACACTGAAATTCACTGAAAATCTTCTGAAACACTGTCAAATTGTCCAAATTATTCCAACATTTTCACAACTCTGTTAGTGAAAATATTGTTTTAGTGTGCACAGCTTTTTACAATTTCGCAATATAGGCGTTTACGATGTCAGCGCTGTGGAGCAATAGTTTCTGATTCAATATACCAGTTAATATGGCCTAATTTATTCTCAAATTTATACTGCTGAATGCAATCTGCACGCGCTCTTCTATCTGTCAAAGTAGTTAAATTAAGAATTTTTATCTTTTTTCATGATCAAACTTTTTAAGCAAGTGAGAGACATTCGTGGCTGTATGTTGAACAAGCTTAATGCATTTAATATCTTTTTTTTGAGTAAGCATTACATGCAGGCACAGCAAATTCTAGAATAGGTCTAACATAGATTGTGCATAAATTTCCTTTCCAGAGGTTTATATCCTCATCACTCATGGAAGCTCTTTTTACCCATCCCAAGATACTGTTGGCTTTGAAACCACGTTTTGCTGCTAACATTTTTCAATTGGGGTTAGACATAATTGTCACACCAAGATCATCATCAGAGTCTGTTGATACTAAGACATGACTATTTGTTCTAAAGGATATACTGTAACTAAATTTAGGGTTGCTGTAGCCAAAATTTGATATTCTGGCTATTAATTTTTTGTTATCAGCATAAACCTGGAATAATTTTATGCCATATGCTTGTAGTTTTTGGAAAAATCTTAGATGTGGAATGCTTAAATGTCTTAGAAAGTCTTAGATAAGGCACTTTGTTGAATGTCTTGACAAAATCTAAAAAAACTACATAAGCCCACTGTTTTTTCGAGAGTATTGTCAGGACTTCATTTAATGTTTCCAATAAACTAGTAACAACCTTATTTACAAACAAATCCGTGTTGTTGTTTAGCTATGAGTTTGTTTAAGTAGAGTTGATAGAAGATAGAGAAGATGAGTCTTTTATAATTCGCTCCAAAACCTTACATTGAATTAAAGCTAAGGAAACTGGACGATGGTTTATATTTATATTTGCTGATGTACAATTTTTAAAAAGTGACATCAGTACTTCATTTGATTCCTCTACAGATTTAAAATATGCTGCTAATGCTTAATGCTAATGCTATTGCTTACTGACTTTGATGCTGTTTTCTGCAGCTTCACATAACCATATAATCTCTTTTTATTTAATTTTTTTTTTTTTTTTTTAACATCTTCGCTTCAAACAAGGCTGCAAGCAGCCAATATTTAAGGTTGGAAGTTACTGGAAAAAAAAAGATAAAAATTGTAGAGCAAGATAACGATTGACAGACGACTTAAAAGATTGCAAATTATATGAATCAGGAAAGCAAGATGAAGGAAGCGAATTCCAAAGAGCTGATGTTCAAGGAAAAAAACTAGACGAATAGGCATTTTTGGAGCACTTAGGAACAGTCACAGAAAAAGGATGAAACTTAATTAAATGACGAGTAACACGAGAATGAATTTTAGTAGATGGCACAAGAGACGCTAGCTCTTTAGAGCAGTGCCCATTATAGCATTTGCAGAAAAGAGAAAGAGAAGCAACATTACCACAATGTGATAATGGTTGGAGGTTGGCTGCAAGAGCAGGTCCAACTATGTTTACAATGCGTTTTTGCACCTTGTCTAAAAGAGAAAGGAAATTGTTAGAAGATCCGCCCCAGATATGGCAACAGTATTCCATACAAGGCCGGATTTGAGATTTATAGAGATAGAGAATAGAATCCGAAGTAAGAAAGTGACGAGCTCGATAAAGAGATGCAACCTTAGCAGATGCTAATTTTGCAACTGATTTGATATATGATTTCCAAGAAAGATTGGAAGTAAGAGTTAATCCTAGAAAATGAAGAGTAGGTGACTCATCGAGTACATCACCGTTCATAAATATAGGAAGATCTGAATTATTGCGATAACGATTGGCTGAAATAAATTAAGTTTTATCTGAATTGAAGTTCACCAGCCACTGTGAGCCCCATGCTGTAGCAGAATTGAGATTCTTTTCAAGCTCAAATGCCCCCTTCAAGCAATCAGAGGGTGTTGGTTTCTTATCACGACAAGAATAAATGGTAGTATCATCAGCAAACAATGCCACCTTAGATGTGAGAATATCTGGAAGATCGTTAATGTAAATCAAAAAGAGTATAGGGCCAAGGATAGAACCTTGAGGAACCCCTGAAGTTACAGAATAAGAAGAAGAGTGTTGTCCATCAAGGACAACTTTTATGCTACGATTGGAAAGGAAGGATTCAATGATTTTAAAGATGTTGCCAGATACACCATGAGAAGAAAGCTTATGGTGAAGACCAGCATGCCAAACTTTATCAAAAGCTTTTGAAATGTCAAGAGCGATGGCCTTAACCTCTCCACCTTCATCTAATGCACGATAAAACCTGTCAGTTATTACTGTTAGCAAATTAGCTGTAGAACGAGAAGATCGAAATCCATATTGATGATCAGAAAGTAAGTTATTAGATTCAAGATGAGAAATTAAGTGTTTATTAATTAAAAATTCAAAAACCTTGCTTATAATAGGAAGAAGACTTATGGGACGGTAGTTAGACGAATCAGATCGCTCTCCAGAATTTTTGAAGATAGGGATAACAGATGCCACTTTCCAGCAGGCTGGAAAACAAGACTCTGATAAGCATTTGTTGAATAGTTTTGAGAGTATAGACGACAGCTCCGGAGAACACTTCTGCAAGACAATAACAGGTATGTTGTACGGGCCACAAGCTGTAGAAGAGTCTAGGCAGGAGATCACTTTAGATACAGATGCTGGAGTGATGTGAATGTCAAGCAATGGATCAACCTGTTTGTTGACAATATCAGGTAGAACGCAACTAGTGGAATCAAGAGATGATATTGATGAAAATTTTTTAGCAAACAATTCAGCTTTGTCTTTAGGTGAGGTGACAAAGTCTGAACCATACAAGAGAGGTGGAATTATAGATTTGCCCTTATTATTGATATTATGAAAGATTCTCCAGAAGTCACGAGAGCCTAATTTTTGAGATAAGATACAAGATTTCATGACCTGAGAATAGCGGGTTTTGGTGTTAGACAAAACCTTTTTACAATTGTTTCTAGCAGTAATAAATAGACTTCTGTTTTCTGAAGAATTGTTTTGCTGATAAATATGGAAGTAACGGTTTCGATTAACAATTGCAGCAGCACAGTGTGAGGAAAACCATGGAGGAGAGTGAGGCTTGACCTGGAATCTTTGAAAGGGAATAAAAGATTCCATGCCAGCCTGAATCCACGAAGTTATGTAAGAAGCACATTTGTCGACAGGAAGACGAAAGAAATCTACCCAAGGGCCATCACGAAGAAAATCACGGAAAGAATCCCAGTCAGCTTTACTGTAGTTGTAAGAGGTTCGATAACAGGGGGAATCAGGTAATAAAGAAGAATGAGATATTAGTTTTAGAGAGATCAAACTGTGATCAAACTGATCAGAAGAACCTAAGGGTGAATGTGGATAAACTGAGCACTGACTAGGATCAGAAACAAGACATAAGTCGAGTAGAGAAGGTAAATGATTCAGGTTGTCAGGAAAGCGAGTTGGAAAGTTGACTATATGAGTTAGGGAATGAGAAAGTCAAAAGTTGTGGGCTTTAATGCCTGCAGAGTCACTGACACTAGAGCCAAGCCATTCAGAGTGGTGAGCATTTAAGTCACCGACAACAACTATATTAGCTGATGGATAAAGAGAGAGGGCTTGGTCAATATGATCAGAAATAACGTCAAATAGAGTGCAGTCTTGAGATGAAGGAGAGCGATATAGAATAAAGAGAAAGGCAATAGAGTGAAGTGGTGCTAAACGAAAGCACATGAAAGAATAGTCTGTGGATTCAAACCTAGTTTCACGACAAATGGGTGAATTCTTACGAATGTAAATGCCCAGGCCAAGCATGTGACTATTGGAGTCTTTACGAATTAGAGGAAGATAACCATCAACACTAAGATCACAAGATGAGACAGCCAAACTCAAATTAGTCTCACAAAGAGCAAGTAGGTCTGGTGAACTTTGCAAGAGATAAGACTCAACAGAAGAATAGTTACTTTGAAGACCACGAATATTAGTGAATGATAGGTTTAGAGAACTTGGTGATGATGATGGTTTTTTGTGTTTTATAGTTTTTGGTACTTTATTCATTTTTAAATTAGATTGAAGAACTTGACTCAAAGCATAGATAGTACTCAGAACACCGTTTAAAAGCCCAAGCAATTGCCTTATTACTACTAATAAACCCTAAGCCGTAACAAACGATTCCAAATGTGGCCTCCACAATGCACATCAAAAGTACAAACAGGGACAACATCCACGCGCAACATGGCACTGTTAATACTTTGATATTTTTCAGCTGTTGATGGAATCAGCCTCTCGGAGAGCTACCACAGAGTTCGGGAAACCTGACTACCAGCCGGCCTCAGAACCATAAAACTGAGTTTTAGAGCTGTACCCTCATTAGGAGATAATAGAATGAGTTGCCTAGTCATAAAAACAGAGACACAAGCAAAACCCATGCATTGAGTCAAGAAGATCTAGCATTCAACATCCTAAACTGGAAACAATGTATTAAAAATACATCTGCGCCAGCCTAATAGATGAAGAAGGGGTGCGAGGCTGGTCAACAGATAGAATCTGTTTACCCCTTAAGTCTTTGCCTAGGAGGCCTTCTACAAGACAGTAGTCGGGTGCATTTAACATCTGCCCAAGATGAGTATTTTTATCGAGACACCATCTCTAGTCTTTACTCAACCAAGAGCTTCAAGGCAGGGGGTGTTTTAAATCGGAGTTGGCATCTCCTAGTCTTTGCCTAAAAAGCCGTATCCTACAAAGCAGCAGGACATGAAGCAGATTGTATCTGAACATGTTAGCATCTGGACATTGTAGCAGGACATGTAGCATCTGGACATTGTAGCAGGACATTGCATTAGGACATTGCATTGCAGTACATTGCATCAGGACATTGTAGCATTGTAGCATCTGGACATGTAGCATCTGGACATTGTAGCTGGACATGTAGCATCTGGACATTGTAGCATGACATGAAGCTGAATTTATCATGTACAATATATTTTTCATAATCCAATACAGATTTTTCAATACTCTTTTTACTTTTTTATTCACTGCTTTATATTTGCTGACAATGGATATAATTTTTAAATGAGTTTGCTGTACTAATATCCATAGTTGTTTTTTTCAATTAAATGTTTTAGTGATCTATTTATCCAAGGCGAATGCTTTTTGAGATTTTCAGAGTATTTCATAGGTATACAAATGTTAATCAGGCAGTAATACTCTTTTTAAAAAAATGTTATAGCAATCATTAGTATTTTTGTTGATAAATAAATGATCCCAGTCAACTTTGCTTAGTTCAAAATTTAGATTTGAGTAGTGACCTATCCCAAAATTATAATTTAATCTTTTGAATGTCTGTTTATGAGCATTGGCTGCAAATAGGTTCTAGCAAATTGATATATGAAATTGTTCAGTGTTAACACTTAGCGGTGATTTGACTCTACGTCAAAATCTCTATCCATGGACTCTGATAGAATTAAATTAAGGTAATTGCAACAAATACCACTTAAAATAAGTAATTAATTAAAGTCCCCAACAATACACATACACAAAAACACCCTCTTTTTAACTAAGTTTAAGGCTGCAACAATTGAGCATTTTACCACAACTTCACACATTTGTATGTTTGACATACAAAAAGCTGAATAGTGAAAAGAAAACCGCAAATAACGAATGGGTGTTTGGGTCAGCCATTGATTTCAAGGGCCCTAGACACATTGGTGCAGCAGACCTTATCACTGAGGATGATGAACCAAAAGGGCCTATTGAGATTTCCATGTTTTTCAAGTTATTATTTGCAGTTTTCTTTTCGGTGGCTTATTATTAATAAAATAATGTTTAAACAAAACAATATTTCTTTGACTTTTTTATTTATTTAATTGTTAAGAAGCATAATCTGATTGGAACCATTGTTAGTGTGGCTGGTAGAGGACGAAAACGCAAGACCACTAGTGTAATTGATCGAAATATCATTAATGTCATCATGTTAAGAAAAATAGATTTGTTTTGGCAGCTAAATTAGTTTTAAAAATTCAAGAAGATCATAACATCAGAGCGACTCCTCAAACAATCAGAAATTGTATAAGAGAACAAGGATATAGGATAGAAGTAGAGTGGTTTGAAATAAACCTTTTTTAACTTCTAAACAAATGAAACATCGATTGGAATTTGCATTGAAGTACTTAAAAATGCTGATATCATATTGGAAAAAAATGTTGTGGTCAGATGAGGCAAAATACAATCTCGTCTCATCGAATGGAGTCTAAAAAGTGTAATGCATGGAGGAGGAAATGTGATAGTTTGGGGTAGTATGAGTTGAAACAAAGTGGGGAAATTTACATTTATTGATGACAAAATGGATGCTTCAATGTATTGTGAAAATCTCAAAGCTAACTTGCAAACCATATACTTAAAAATTGAGAATGGGAAGCGATTTCATACTCCAGCAGGATAACAATCCAAAACATAACGCTAAGAAAACGAAGGTATACTTTGACATAAATAACATCAATGTTTTGGAATGGCCATCTCAAAGTCTGGACTTGAATCCAATAGAAAATTTGTGGTATATTTTGGATAGAAAAATTGGCAAACGAGACGTCAAGTTGTCTTTGCTTCTAAATTGGCATTTAGTTGCAAAGACAACTTGAAAGAAGTTACAATGAGGGCATGGGATAATATAACAACAGAAGAGACCCAAAATTTGATTTTTTTTTTTTTGCATACTGTATATATCAATGCATATAAAAATATTACTGTTCTTTTACAGGTAGCTCAAAATGTTTTTATAAACAGTTGAATTAAAAAAAAAACTAATTTTCATAAGATAAATTCTATTCACAAATATGTAGGTATTATATATAAATACATAATACATGCAATTTGATGTTTAAATGATTTTTAAACTTCGATTCTGATTCAAAGCAGCCTTTAAGCAAAGAAAATCAACTTCTTTTATATAAATATTAAATCACAAAAAGAACAGATACATTGATTAAAGAATCTCATATCTAATATACAACTTAAAGGGATCCCAAAGTGCCGAAAAAAGTTGTGTTCATTTTAAAGAGAATGATAAAAAAAAAATGTTTTGGCAGAATTTTTAAAGTAAAACAAAATAATAAATGTATACCAAGAAAAACAAACTTTGTTGTTTTACTTGAAGCTCGCCATCTCCATGTTAGCCAATCATTTGTACATAAAATTTCACTTTAGACACATATAATCTGTTTTATTTGTAGGTTTAATCAATTCTCTACATAATCAAGAACAAATAAGAGCCATATTGTGTTATTATAAAAAGTTATGATATGACAAAGTTAAAATATCTTGAGTAATCCTTGATTAAAAAAAACTTCTTTAAACTTAGTTATAAAATAAAGCAGCGTTAACACTCTAACAGCGTTAACACTCTAAAATTCAACTTTTAAAAGAATTGTATAAGTATTTAGCTAAGTAATTAAAAACGCCTTTTTTTCATCTCAAAAAACATTCTTTTAAAACATTAAACAAGTTTTGTTTTTGACTTTATGTTTTAATTACTATTTCTAAAACAATGGTTTTAAGCACTTTGGATTTCTTATTGTTCAATGATTCGTGTTAAAAACTTATTTAATTAAAAAGTTCATTTGTTAAACTTTCTATTGATATATAGCTTGATATGCTTTTAAAGAGATTTACTATTCGAGTTTCGATTAGTTGTCAATGTTATCATCCAAATTTTATTCGAAAAAATGTGCCGTCGCAGCGTAAAGATTTTTGTTAAAACGGCTGGTAGCGAAAGAATTAACCTTATGAAAGTTTAAATAACAGCATTTATTTGCTAAACTTTTTATTGGCTACAAGTATTCTCAAAAATCTTAGTTAATCATGCGAGAATATATTTAATGAAATTTATTCTCTTAATTTATTTTATTTTTAAAATTAAATTGAATATTGGTCAAGATTGCATAAAGTGTAGCATTATCGAGTAAATTTTAAAGTTGAAATCGTTTAATGAAAAACTTTTTATTGTCAATTTTGGTAGTTTTTTGATTTGTAATTTTAAGAGAAAAGTTTTAATGCAAAATACTTCCCAAATACGACATAAATTAGGAAATATTAAATATAATATGTTTTTTAATGCGCGCTGCAACACATTGACAATTTTAATTGCCATCTGTCTTGAATTATTGCTATAAAACATTAATTATTGGTTTAATTAATAAAAAGCTGTCTGTTATTAATTAAACCAATAATATATAAATTTGTTAAGTGTAAAATCTATAAATATTTTCGACTAAAAATTTAAGAACTCAGCAAATATCTCAAATAAATGATCTTGTTTACCAAAAATTTTTATTAGTTAAAAATTTAAGAACTTATAAAATGTCATTTCAATAGGAGAACAAAAGCGTCATAGTGATAAATGGCTTAGATAAACTAGAAAAAAAGTTCATATTGTTTCCATAAAAAGAAAAAAGATTCAAAATATATAATAAGGTTATCAACGTCTTTTTTGAATATTTATTCTATTTATTATATTTTAACATGAAAGTCTTAAATTTATTTGGTTGTCACGCTCTATAAAAAAATAATCTTTTGTTTAGCTTCTTATAAAATTATAGGAAAGTCATATGATTGATAATAAACGCTTATATTAAAAAATAAATAAAACAAAAACAAATAATATTGATTCAAAAGAAAAAAAATTCTACAATGACGTCATTTACTGAAACTCTTTGGAATTAAATGCACTTGAATAAATTATAAAGTCTGTATATTGCAGTGTGTATTTTAAAGACTTTGAGAGACTGGCTAACATGGAGATAGCGAGCTTCAAGTAAAAGAACAAAGTTTGTTTTTCTTGGTATATATTTATTATTTTGTTTTACTTAAAAAAAATTCTGACCAATCATTCTCTTTAAAATAAACACAACTTGTTTCAGCACTTTGGGATTCCTTTAAGATCTTTTGATTGATTTTTATTTGAACTTGCGTTTCAAATCCTCACTTTAGCAAAATTTTATAATTCATCATTCATTCTTTGACTTTTTATAAGTAGTTTGAAAATTTTAAATTTAAACTCCATGGAAACATGGAGAACTTTAATGTGTTTGAAATATTTCTATAAAAAGTAAGAAAAACTGTGGTAATCAAACCATCAGAATGCTTTACATTCTTTCGAGAAACAAAAAAATGTAAAGATAAATGTCGGAGATAAATTATTTACTTTGTTTTTCTACTTTTCTGCTTTAAATATTTTATTTGAAAAAACCTAAGTACAAGATTTGTTAATTAATATATTATATAAAGTTTACTTGAACACAGTATCTTTAAAAATACCACATTGATATGAAAAAGGTCAAAGTTCTGGAAAGTGGATATTTTTTTTGTTATGGTTTTAAAAGAAATGAATAAAAAAACATATTTGATTGCCATTTTGACAATCAGTTATGATTATCATAAATATTTTTTTTGAAGCATTCAATTATGCAAAACATTTTTGTTTTTTTAATTGTCAAAATTTTTCTAATAAGTGTAGAGCAAAACCGGGTAAAACCACGCACCATATCATTCCGCACACTGATCGAAATTATCAAATAAAAACTAAACGAATATGGCTATAAAAAAATAAAAATAGATTCAAATACAAAACTATCTCTTCTATTCAAATTGATAAAATTATATGCCAATTCAACTCCATTTTTTTCTTTTTTTATGCAACTTTAAACAAGTCAAAATTTTTATATATTTTTTATAGGTGCAAACAAAATTGCACTTGAACCGAAAAAACTTGAACCGAAACTGATATAAAAATAATTTTAGTACTAACTTGTTGGAAATTTACTTTTACTTCTGATAGTATAATTTTTATGCAGCTAGAACAAAAAGTTAAAAAAAAAATAAAAACAGTAAAAAAACTGTTTTTTTAAAAAACTGACCACTCGATTAATTACTTAGTTTAGTTTTTTGCAAGTAACTAAGCGCCTATCTTTATCTAGTTAACTTAGTTTTAATTCCGGTTTAATTATGAATAAAATATAATGTTATTTGTTAATATAATAAACTCTTGCTCATTAAAAACCAATTATTATTTCTCAATATAATCATCACTCAGTCAATTCAATTTAACTCACTCACTTTAACATGTCAACTAAAAAAACAAAAGCATACAAGGAAGACAATATACTAGCGGCATTAACTGATATAAAAGAAAAAAAAACATTACTGAGAAAAGCTGCATTCAAACATGGCGTTCCAGTCTCAACACTCAAAGATCGCGAAAATAATAACAACAAAGGCTTACATGGTTCAGGTACAACAACGTAACTCTCAAATGAAACAGAAAGATTAATGGTGCATGTGCTCCAATAACTTGGTGATTGGGGTTATGGTTTAACCTGAAATGAAATTCTAAAATTTGTATGTGGCTACCATAAACGCAAAGATCAATTGCACTTATTCAAAAATGGCAAGCCTGGTAAAGACTGGTTTTATGCCTTTATGAAAAGATGGTCAAAAGAAATCTCAACAAGAAAAGTGGATTAGCTTCTAAAAGAGCTGCTTCTTGTACGCCAGAAAAATTGATCGTTATTTTGAATGCATTGCCAAGCAATATTAACAGACAGGTATAACTTCTGGGTCACATATTTGAAATTGTGTTGAAACAGATTTTTTGGGTGATCAAGGCAAAGCAACCATAGTGTGTTGAAGAGGGACAAGACGTGCATTTAAACTTAATGGCAACAATGAAAATATTCATTATACTCTAAACAATTGCTACAACGCTGATGGGCATTTTGCACCACCATTTATGATGTACAAAGCCAAAACAAACTTTTGTCCTGACTGGGCAAGAGGTGGTCCAGTTGGCACCAAATATTCAATTTCAAAATCAGGTTGGATGGAGCACGATACAGTTCATTGAATGGCTGAAAGAATTTATTTATTTATACCCCAAACTGAGCAAATTGGTGGTATTCATATTTTAGTATTAGATGGGCATATAACTCACATATCTTTGGAAGCGTTATTGCAGTGCAAAAAACATAATATAATCTTTATTTGTCGCTACCAGAGCGTTCTTCAAATATTCTACAACCATTGGATAGAGGTATCTATTTTCATGTCAAACAAGCATGGAAAGAAATTCTTACAAAGTATTACAAAGACTCAAAATGTAAGAATAATGAGTCTTTGTAAACGATATTTTCCACCATTGCTCAAACTGCTGTATGAGAGTGGTAAATGTTTTACACGCTTGGATGCTATCGCTGGTTTTCAGTACACTGGCTTATTTCTACTTAATAAAAACAACATAAATCGTAAGGCGTTAGCAATCACACAAACCTTTAATCTACCTTCATCAACTTTAGCAACCTCTGCACCACCTACACCATCTTGCTACAACTGCCGCAGCACCTACTCCAACTACACACTGATTACTATTTTTCTCAACTACACCAGCTTCAAGTTTTGATAGGTATCAAGCATGTGTTGAGCATTGCAAAAACAGTACTGAGATAGAGTTGAAGCAGTTTTATCAAGCAAGAAATCAATCACATGTAAAGAACTCGAAGCAGTGCAACATGTCAAAACTTGGCGAAAAATGTATTACCGAAGATGTGATCAAGTTTCCCAAACAAAAAGATGAAGAAAAAGCAACAAAGGAAGCTGTGAAAGTTGCTAAACTTAACGTAAAGTGTAGACTCTCTATGCCAAGTACTCAAATGCCTGAGCATAACAATGCTGAGCAACCTCAGCAAAACAATAATGAAGAACAAACACCAACAGCCAAACGAATAAAAGTTGCAAAATGTAAAAAGTGTAGAGTACAGTTACACACAGAAATGTTGCAATGCGAAAATTTGATGTGTCGCAAACAGTTGTGCAAAGAAACATGTTTACCAAAGAAATATGTAGTTGGAACCAAATTTTTTTGTTGCAAAAAATGTAAAAACTTTAATATAGTTTCTTAAATATAAGTTATGTTATCTTTATCTAAGAAAAATAAAAAAATGTTATTTAATTTCTATTTATAAATGTGCGGGTTGACCCGGTTTTACTCTAATAAATTTAAAAAATTAAAAAATTTTATACTATTGCTAAATTTCAAAATCTTGTGTCAATGTTGCGATAACGTACAGAGTACCAAATATACTGATGATGTCAATGATAATAATAATGACGATGATGATGAGGAGGAGGAGGAGGTGGAAGGGGAGGAGGAGGATGGCAATGTTGACCATGAATATTATTCCTAAAGTAGATTATAAAAATGAGTCTTAATTGCTTTGTTTTTTAAATCAGAAATTTATGAAATGCATTTTTTATTTGTTTATTGAGTTTTTTTATCAAAAATGATTGGTTATTTATAATAACAGCTTTACTACAAAAAAATAAATTTAGAAAAGTATTAACCTTTACTAGTTAAAATTTCATTTGTATTTGTAGTTGTAGGTTCAGTTTTGGTTGTTGCAGATTTAGTTGGTGTTATAGCATTAACTGTAGTTTTTGTTTGAATTTTTGTACTTTCAGTTTTTGTAATTGTAATTGTTGTTGCCAACTCAACATTCATTGTTGTTAGAGATTTTGTTGTGACAGTTATAAAAGATTTATTTGCTTGAGCTGAAAATAAATGATAAAACTATATTTAGCTTTTAGGTGAAAAAAAGTTAACATAAAATAAAAGATAAAATAGATTAGATGAATAACACAGGTCAACAAAAATTTTCTATTGCTAAGCAAAAAGAACGTTTTTCCTTTAACTTTTCTCATTTTGATTTCAAATATGCTACTCGTTTTTCACCATCACGCCAAGTTGATATAAAGATATTTGGGTTCAAATCTCTAGCATTTGCAGTAAAATCCCTAATATTGTCAAAAAAAAAAAAAAAATTTAATCAAAAGTATGTCAACCTGGGTCTCAAAAAAAGCATATTTTCATAGAGATTTTAAAAAACATAAATATTTTAATTTAAATTTATTAACAAAAAAATATTTTGAAAAAATGCTAAAGACTCTTAAAGTAATTTAAAAAAAATGTTTCTCAGCAAAAATGTGAAAAGCAATCATTTTTAATACAAACGAATTTTGAAGTTTTTAATAGAGGAATAATAAAAATAAATAAGACAGACAATGCATCCAAACAGTACTTACAATAATAAAAAATAAAAATTTTTATAAACACTAAAATGAATGAAGATATACAACAAATATATCACCAAACAAAAACTTAT
>NC_088933.1:16727500-16947500 GCF_038396675.1 Hydra vulgaris
GTTTCCTGTTACCCAGGTTTTTGTGTTGAAAAATACAAAATATTTTTTAATCAAGAGATCTCACCACGTACTACCATTTGTTTTGTTATGATGGGAATTTTCAGTCAAGTGCATTTCTGCATAATCACTATGTTCCACTGATATTTGTTCCTAAAAAGCGTAAACTTTCCAATAAATTAAAAACAACAGTTTCAAAAATTTTTTTTGAAAAAAAAAAATTTTTGAAACTGTTGTTTTTTGTTGTTTTTAATTTATTGGAAACCATTGATCAAGTTGCTACAATTGTACCCAGTGCAGAAGCTAAAAATCCAAATAAAAAGCCTTATTCTATCCTTAGATTCTTTCATAAAACAAACCCAGACTTAAAAACTGCTAGTGTAGTCTTTCAAAATACATCTTGTAATCTAAAATCAAATAGTTTTTCTTCTCAATCAGCAATGTCTTCTTCTCAATCAACGACATCTTCTCAATCATTAACATCAAAAAAAGACTTCTCAAGAACATCTAAGGACAGTGTTCTATCAAAACCTTCTTTTTATTCCACAATCTTCGAGCATTGGGAAAGTACCTAATTTTAATAATGATAATATTGTATGCCCTCCAAACGTTATTTTACCACCTATAGAAGTACCAAATTCTGTGCAATCTTTTGAGCAAAATGATGTTGCTTTCTTTAGACAAAAGGTTGAATTTTTATCTGACAATGAAATTTTTTTATTAACTAAAAATATGTTTATACCTAATAAAGATTATATTTTTCCAAAAGATTCTGGTCATCAGTTTAGATTTCTTTGGTTGAAAGAGTTTTCTTGGCTAAGGTAAATAAGTATTCATTAGTATAGCCCCATCAGTATTTTAAAAGTACTGATGGCGCTTTTGTTTAGCTTGTGTATTATTTGGCAATAAATTCAAACTAAGATTGCGTAAGTTAACAAATTTGTATTTGGAGCCTTTCAATAATTGGTCTGATGCTATTAGATCATTTTCAAAGCATGAGTCAACGGAAAATGGTTTACATGCATTTACTATGCCTGTTTTTAATATTTATTTGAGGCATGCCTAAGGCATAAGTCAACCAATAAATGTCGTTATTGATGCTAATGTTAAAAAAAATACACCTTTAAGAGGCCACAGATTTGATTCCCAATAACTTTCAGAGGCTGGAGAATATTCGAAATGTGAAACTGGTTGTTTCAATAAACTTTTAAATTTTGCTGTGCACAATGGAAATAATGATTTGGGCTCTCATTTTAATAGTTGTTCAAAGAATGCCTCCTATATTTCGAAAACTTCACAAAATGAAATTATTAAATGCTGTGGTGAAGAAATAGTGAATTTATTTTATCTGAAGTTCACAAAAATGTTTTTTTTCAATAATTGCAGATGAAGCTTGTGACTTATCTACTAAAGAGCAAATGTCATTAGTTTTACAATTTGTTGATAGTGATTTTAGTTTCAGAAAAGACTTTAATCAATTTATTCATTGTAGTAAAGGGACTAAAGGAAAAGATTTGTTAAATGTTCTTTTAAATTGTGTAAGCAACTTGAATCTAGACATAAAAAACTGTAGGGGTCAAGGATATGACGGAGCTGTTTCTGTTTCTGGGTATATAAATGGTCTGTCTGCTCAGGTTCTAAATATAAATTCAAAGGCTCTGTATACACATTGTCATAGCCATCGACTAAACATATCTGTTTGTGAATCGTGCAATGTCCAATTAGTCTTAGAGGTTTTTGATAAAACTCATCAACTTTCTTATTTTTTTAATTATTCGGAAAATAGACAAAGGCTTTTAGAAGCTAGCATTTTAGAGCTTGAACCTCAGACACATAAAAAAAAATTGGAAGGATATCTGTATCTGGATCCCTGGTAGTACCGCGCTCAACTTATTTCTCCGCGCAGCGGCCTTGTTCGTCAAGGTTCATATTTCGGAGTTATAGAGTTGAGAGAGGGTTATAACCACAATTAAGTAGCCTCCTCATCTGTAGTGGCCTTCTGGGCTTTGGGGAGGTGAAATAACAAACAAAAAAATAACAAAAATAACAAAACAAAAAAAAAAGATGGATTGAGCGTATAGATAGTTGAAAATTATTGATTGATTTTCCATGCTTTATGTACCATGACTTCCCCTGAGTGTTCTTTTAACAAAGACGCACACAAAAAATCTTCTACTTTTTTAAATTCCATTAGCACTTTTCAATTCATCTTTACTTTAGTTGTGACAACACATATCTTTGATTTTACTTTACCTGTTACTTGGTTACTGCAATCAAAATATATTGATGTCTTAGACGGTTTGCACCTTATTACAGCTCTTAAAAATACATTTGTTTCCATCTGAAATGATATAGATGCATTTCAAAATAGCTGCTACGAAGCATCATGTTTGCTTTCAAGTAAAGTTGACATTTTGGTTACGAAACCAAAAACCTGTTCTATTCAAAAAAATCGTTCTAATGTTCCATCAGAGTCTGTTTCAGAATATTTCAAAAGTTACTATCCCTCATATAGATCATGTATCTACATCTGTATCTACAAGATTTAAACCAGAAACTGTAGCTGCATATAAAGGGTTAGCAATTATTCCGTTTATCATTTCTTTTCTTAAAAGACCCAAAACCCAATTGCGTTGGAGGCATCAGTTTATAACATTCTGTAATTTTTATATAGATGATTTTCCTAATATCAATGCGTTGAATGGGGAACTAGTTCTTTGGAAAAAATATTGGGAAAGTTTCTCTGGGACTATTCCTGACAATATATCTTTAATTCTTAAATCAATATCATTTCTTGGATTTGAAAATATTAAGATAGCTATAAGGGTACTAGGAACACTTCCTGCTACTTTATGTGAGAGGAGTTTTTCTGTTATGCGTCGGTTAAAAGACTATACAAGTACAACAATGTCAGAAGATCGACTTAACGGTTTGGCATTAATGTATATCCATCAAGAAATTGTTCCTTGTATTGATAATGTTATTAATAGCTTTTCTATAAAAAATAGACGACTTGATTTCAATTGTTGTTGTGTTGATGCTGCTTATTCTAACACACACCAACTTCTTTATATTAATAAAATCTTGTCCATTATCATCGCTCTTCATGTAACAGCTAACAAAGAGGCATGGAAACCCCTGGAAAGGCTAAGACATTAATAGTGTCCTTAACAGGGTAGGTTATATGTAACCCCATACTTTGGTTTGGGATTAACTATATGATTAGTGATCATACTTTGGGCCAACATTGATCATCTCTTTCTGACATTGACAATCTTTTTCTATCATTTTCTAATTTAGCTACAAAGTAAAAAAAAACAATAAAAATAACTTTAAATAAATTTTCTCTCAATCAACGTAACATTCTTAAGTTTTTGTGCCATATAAACCAGTTATTTTACTGTAATTGTTGTCAAAAACCATTACCTTTATTTTCATTTGATTAAAAATGATCTTACTTGTTGTTAAAGTTTACTTGATTTAACTTTTTTCATAAAATCTTGTAATATAAAAATATATATAACCTTTTATTTGACTATATATATAAATCTGTTTGTATTTGTCTATCTCTTTCTGTTCTTAATTTTTATTTTTCCAATTGTCCATGTCTGGAAAAAAATATGCTCCTAGACATGCTGATGAGCCCTGATATTGGGCGAAACAATTATTTGTTGTTTTATATATTTATTAATGTAATGAGTTGAGCCAATATGGTAGAAAAGAATCTGCAGCTCTTTTAATAAGAAACATATTTGGTTAAAAAAAGTTTCTAAGTAAAAGATATGAGCTTCTTACTGCAATAGAAAAAAAAACATTTTTAAATGCCCAAGCCCTAGGGCAGGAGGATTTAAATGGATACATAGGGGGACGCTATCGGGGCGATTGCCCCCCCCCCCCCATCCTTTAGATGTTCGTTGAAATATTGTAAAAAATGTAAGTAAATTTGGGAGGCTGTTTCAAAATGGCATGAAAATTGAAATTCTATTTTTTGTGAAGTGCAAATTCTATTTTTTGTGAAGTGCAAATTCTATTTTTTGGGCTTGCCTGCTTTATATGCTTTTTTTTTTATTATTGAACCTGTAAATCTTACTTCATTAGATGGTTTGGATTGCCCGAATCAATAAGTTGCCCCTTTCCTCCTTTACTACCTGGTCCAGATCCCCCCTTGCTCTTAGCCCCCCCCCTGCCTTTTTTTAAATCTATTTGCCTTTTGGGCGTAGTTGCGTCACTTATAACATGGCGTAAGGCGCTTTTTTTTGGCTGGGTAAGTTAAAATCCTGCATCCGCCCCTGTATATATATATATATATATACAGGGGCGGATGCAGGATTCCCATATCTCCGGATTTGCCCGGAGATCTTTGGATTTTAAGGCAAAAAATAAGCCTCCGGGGGATTTCAGAAAAAAATATGAAATCTCCTCTTTTATTTAATTTTTTTAAAAATTCCATATTTAATATTTAAATTTTGAGCATATATAGAACTGAAAATGTAAAAACTATTAAATGTAATTTTTTTTTTGTCATTCTACCAATTTATTGAAAATGCTCAAACAACACGTCTTCTTTTCACAATATTGAAAAATGTGTTCGCATTCAAACTTGTGAGAAAGAAAGTTGCGATCGTTAAATTACATTAGGGTTATAAAGTATTTTGGTTGCTACTACACAAAAAATTATTCCTTGAATTTAAATTTAACGTTTAAAATATAAAAGAATTACGACACTATCAATAATGTCGTCCAAAAAAATGTTTTCTAGTTTAAGAAAGTATAAAATATATATATATATATTATATATATATACATGGATATATGTAATATTATAATAATATATGTATATATATATGTATATATATATATATACATATATATATATATATATATATATATATATATATATATATATATATATATATATGTATGTATATATATATATGTATGTATGCAGATATATGCATGTGTATGTATGTATCTATACATATATATATATATATATATATATATATATATATATGTATGTATATATATATATATATGTATGTATGCAGATATATGCATGTGTATGTATGTATATATATATATATATATTTATATATATATATATATATATATATATATATATATTACATATATCCATGTATATATATATATAATATATATAATATATATATATATTTTATATATATTTTTTTTATATATATTATATATATATATATTTTATATATATATATATGTTTGCATTTTTTTGTTTTTCCAAGATCAGGTTTATACAAAAACAGAAAAAAGCAAACAAAATTGGATTATTTATTAGGGTTACCATAATAAATACATCCTCATTCTACGTCCCCTGATTTGTCCTCTTTTTTAAGCATAAAATTAGTGTCTGAGTATACAATAAAATTATTTTATAGATAATGATTAACAGTTAATAAAAGCAAATGAGTGTGGCTACTAATTAAAGATATAAGGTAAATTTAAAAAATTGTGTATACTGGGTGAGGTTTAATATTTAAAAAACCTTTCAGCGCATTTTTAATGTGTTATTTACTAAACTTTGTGCATTCAGTATTACATGTTGATTGTTGTATTTACAAACTAACAACTTAACTGCGCCTCTTACTGCCTGCTAATCTCTCTTAATTGATATAAATTAGAATTTAAGTTCTTAGTTGATATGCCTAAATGCAAATGCAAACTTACAACTGAATTAAAAGATAAATTTGAGTGTTTTAAGCATGGTTATGATGACTGAGAAGTAGGATGTTTAATTTAATTTGTCATAATGGTATATTTATATCTGTGACCAACAAAGGCAAAGGTGACTCCGAATACCACATAATTTCAAATAAGCATAAGAATGCTGTTTGAAGTAACATTTTATCAAACAAGATAACATCCTATTGTGTAAAAACAGGCAGTAAAGAAGAAAATTCAGTTGCTGCTGCAGAAGGTACATTTGTTATTCACGTTGTTAAACACCATCAAAGTTACAGTTCCTTTGATTGCACTAGAAACCTGTTTGGGAAAACATTTCAAGATTCTGAGATAACCAAAAAATTTTGTAGTGCTTGAACAAAAACAGAAGCCATTATTAATAACGTACTGGCTCCACATTCAGTTTAGTTAGCTATAAAGCCATTTAAACTAAATGGAATACCATTTTGTGGAGTATCCATAGATAGTAGTAACCATAAAAGTATAAAAATGTTTTCTACCTTAATTCAATATTTTTATTGGAAAAATGGTGGAACTCAATCTATTAAAATCAAAAAAGAAAAGATAAAATTCAATCAATCATTCAAAAAGGAAGAGATAAAAAGATGAAACATCTAAAACTATAAGTGATCACATAACAACATCTTTGAAAAAACTTGGATTATATGACTAGGTGATTTCCTTTACTGCTGATAATACAAATACAAATTTTGGTGGTCTTAACAGAGCAGACACAGGAAATAACATAATTTCAGGATTACAAGAATCAAAACCATCTTTAATTGGTGTAGGTTGCGCAGTACACATCCTAAACAACTGTGTTCATCATAGTACAGATAAACTAAATGTTGATGTTGAAACAACTATCTTATAATAATTTTATTATATTATAATTAATTGATATATCTTAATTATAAGATAAATCTTAATTATAAGATATATCTTAATTATAAGATATATCTTAATTATAAGATATATCTTAATTATAAGATATATCTTAATTATAAGATATATCAATATTTTAGCATTAAACAGTTCGTACTGAAAAATTAAAAGAATACTGTGACTTTGTTGAAGTTGAATACTAAATTGAATGAAAGATTTGAACAAAAATTCTTGCTAATGACAGTTAAAGGAATGCTCAGAAAGTCGAGAGAAGATGGATATGACACTGAATGTAATGTCTTTTGTAATGATGTAATAAACATGTATGCTACTTGTCTGAAATATTTAGAAGAATTTAGTTGGCAATCAATAAATGACTTTGAATAATTTTCTTGGATGCTTCTGAATGAAATACCAAAATGGGAAAGTATAAAAAACTGCTTGTATTTCTTAGCTGACAGATTCATTGAAATTGATGATGTAAAGTGCTTTGATCAATTTAGCAGTGTCAAAGTGAAATTAAATAAATTTGCTTATGATGATATTGAAGAATATTCAAGTGCTTCAACTAAACAAAAGCTGACTCAATATTTTGAACAATCTAAGTGTATGTCACCCACAGCTATAAAAATTGCTTAATTTTTTTGTTTTTTTTTTTTTTGTTGCTATAATGGCACAATAATGCTAATGTGGGAAAATGATTTTTTTTATGAACATCCAATGGTCAAAAGAAAGAAGTAACTTATCAGTGGAGTCAGTAAAAGGAGTTCTTTTAGTGAAATATACTTTATAACATATACTTGCAATGGATTTTATGATTATTAAAAACAAATGCATTAATACTGAGAAGAATTAAAAGTGCAAAATATGACTGGATAAAAAAAGATAAATGACTTTCCTGACTAATGATAATTTTTATTTTTTCTGAAATACTTTTTATTATTAAATATTTTGAATTTGATTTAATGTGTCGTGTGTCCTCTTTTTTGGTAATAGAAATATGGAAACCATATTATGTATAGATATCTTTTATTATAGATATCGTTTGTATAACAATTATATCGGTACGGGAAACTCGTTAAGATATACATATATGTTATTATTGTTTTTGTTGTTATTGTTGTTATTATATTAATAAATAATTGTTTCGTTTAATAAATCATATTGTTGTTTTAGTATAGTTACTTATAAAAAATAATAATTCATAATGTAATTCTCCTTACTATAAGGTTCCGCTTTTTTGAATTCCACAAATAAATACAATATCGTAATTAATAAAAAACTCTTCAGCATTCTAAAATGTTTAAAAACGTGAATATAAACTGCAAATTATTTGGAATTTTCTTAACTTGAAATATTTAAAGCCGTTATAAATTTGTCTTACAATAACAATTTATTTTTTAAATGCGCCGGAATAACAGATATAATAAGCCTTTGTTAAACGTCAATACGTATATGATGTCCAAGTTTTTTGTTTTTATTTTTTTTAATTACTAATATTATTATTTCACCATCAGCTATTAGATATAATCTTATTTAAATTTTTTTTCATCTATCTATTTGTTTAAAATTATATTCCTGAGCGATGTACGGTAAACAACTTAAGGTTAAGTGATGATTCTAAAAAAATCACATGCTTATTTCAAAGTTATGTTTCACATAATTATATCTATTATATCTAAGCAGTTTTCACATTAAATGACATTTTTTTGATAAGAAACACAAAAGTTATATTGAGGTTTTTTTTAACGGAAAGTTAACAAATAACATTAAATTAAACCATCAAACAAAACGTAATGTAAAAAATTTTTAATTGAAAGCATATAAGGTTACCCTTATCCTCCTAATTTTATCCAAAACAAAATTTTGATTGCGTTCTCCTACCTTAAATTGAGGACAATGGCAAACTTAATGACATCGAATTTGGATAACTACTTATGGATTTAAAAGTTTTTAACTTTATTGATATTTGATAATAAGTGATTTAGATAAAATTCAGTTTTAATAGACTTATCGAAGTAAGTTTGTAATTAAACGCAATTGATAGATGCGAAAAATTAGAAACTTCTGAGTCAAAATTTACTATCCGTCCGATTAAGTAACTCGTTCGAGTAGGTAGCTCGTTCGAGCAGGTAGCTCGTTCGAGCAGGTAGCTCATTCGAGCGAGATTAGCGGATTCGTTGTTAATAGATAATTTAAAAAAAAAAATGTAATCAACTAGCATTATGTTTTTAAAGTTTTTTCTTGTTATTTTCAGATTATGTTAAATTCTCTTTAATATTATACCACTTGTCATAATGATTGCACAATTTATTTATTCAAAACATCAATTTTAAAAGCATTTTGACTAAAAAGAGATTAATTTTTTTATAAAAAAGTTTTTTATTGAAATTTATTTGTAAAAGAGAATTTTTTTTTCGAATCCAAAAAGAAACTTATTTACTTTTTAAATAAAAGTTTGTAACTTTATATATGCATTAGGGGTGGGAGTTAAGGTTAGTTTTAGTCTAACTAAATTTAGTAACTTTTTAGCGTAAATAAATTAGTCGACTAACTTTTTAGTCTAACTGAATTTAGTCGACTAACTTTTTAGTCTAACTAAATTTAGTCGACTAACTTTTTAGCGTAACTAAATTTAGTCGACTAACTTTTTAGTCTAACAAAATTTAGTCGACTAACTTTTTAGTCTAACTAAAACTAGTCGACTAACTTTTTAGTCTAACTAAATTTAGTCGACTAACTTTTTAGCGTAACTAAATTTAGCCGACTAACTTTTTAGCGTAACTAAAATGAGTCGATTAAAACAAGATTTAGTACTAAAAACTGAATAACCTATGCCATGAAATTTTCACACACGATGGCACATTATTGTGGCGATTGAATGTCCCAATTATGGTTCATAGGGGCCAGTCAAATCAAATTCGTAACGTATTAAATCAAATTTGATTATTAGAATTTTTTCCCAGCTCTGAGAAAACTACCAATGCGGTTGTTGCAACTGTTTATAAACACCCAATGGGCACGGAGTCTAAAAAAGGCACCCTTTGAACGTTTAATTAACATTCTGCAGTTTAATTAAACGTCTAATTCGGGGTTGGGAAAGCGAACTTGTTGGGGTATTTTTGTTCTCACGCTCTAATCACCGCGATTTTGAAAAAACAAACTAGTAAAAATTTAATATGTTGCTATACTGAAGATAAAATTTCATTACAAACAGTTTGATATATACAGATATTTCATTTTCACATTTCTTGCAGTTAGGCGAATAAACTTCCTTTATAGATTTCGAAACGTAGTTATCGAAAGCGCTCATTTCTCAAGTGCTACTTCCGAAAAGGAAACTTTTGGAAGTTAAAACAAGTACTTAGTAATAAGGGGGGATTAATTGGATACAGTTTTTTTTACTATTACAAAACTCTAAGTGTATATCTCGCAAACTTGAGAAAAAAAAGTCTTCTCCGAAAACTTGAAAAATTCTGAAAATCAACTTTGAAAAAGATGCCATGGAGATCTAAATTGTAACTTACAGCAATTTGTTATTAAAAAAATGGCGCTCAAACAAGATTTAAAAAATTTTTTTTTGGGTAAAAGTAACAATATATTTTTCGCAAAATAAAAACTTAGTCGACTAAAATTAGTTAGTCTAAAAAGTTAGGTTTTTTTAGTTAAGTTAGTTACAATTTTTAGTTTTGGTCACAACACTAATATGCATTGCGTTATTTTTTTTATAAAAAGTATTTTTACTCGACAATTTTTGACACCTTGAAGTGATGCTAATTTTTGACACCTTGAAGTGATGCTAATTTTTGACACCTTGAAGTGATGCTAATTTTTGACACCTTGAAGTGATGCTAATTTTTGACACCTTGAAGTGATGCTAATTTTTGACACCTTGAAGTGATGCTAATTTTTGACACCTTGAAGTGATGCTAATTTTTGACACCTTGAAGTGATGCTAATTTTTGACACCTTGAAGTGATGCTAATTTTTGACACCTTGAAGTGATGCTAATTTTTGACACCTTGAAGTGATGCTAATTTTTGACACCTTGAAGTGATGCTAATTTTTGACACCTTGAAGTGATGCTAATTTTTGACACCTTGAAGTGATGCTAATTTTTGACACCTTGAAGTGATGCTAATTTTTGACACCTTGAAGTGATGCTAATTTTTGACACCTTGAAGTGATGCTAATTTTTGACACCTTGAAGTGATGCTAATTTTTGACACCTTGAAGTGATGCTAATTTTTGACACCTTGAAGTGATGCTAATTTTTGACACCTTGAAGTGATGCTAATTTTTGACACCTTGAAGTGATGCTAATTTTTGACACCTTGAAGTGATGCTAATTTTTGACACCTTGAAGTGATGCTAATTTTTGACACCTTGAAGTGATGCTAATTTTTGACACCTTGAAGTGATGCTAATTTTTGACACCTTGAAGTGATGCTAATTTTTGACACCTTGAAGTGATGCTAATTTTTGACACCTTGAAGTGATGCTAATTTTTGACACCTTGAAGTGATGCTAATTTTTGACACCTTGAAGTGATGCTAATTTTTGACACCTTGAAGTGATGCTAATTTTTGACACCTTGAAGTGATGCTAATTTTTGACACCTTGAAGTGATGCTAATTTTTGACACCTTGAAGTGATGCTAATTTTTGACACCTTGAAGTGATGCTAATTTTTGACACCTTGAAGTGATGCTAATTTTTGACACCTTGAAGTGATGCTAATTTTTGACACCTTGAAGTGATGCTTATTTTTGACACCTTGAAGTGATGCTAATTTTAAACAATCAGTCTAAAAAGAAAAAGAAAAAAAAAATTTAAAAAGATAAAACTTGTCGCTTATTTACGTTTCTCATTTGCTTATTTTTAAATCATATTATCGACAACTAATTCACTACCCAATTAAATGGGTAAATTTATTTTTACCTTATCTAAAAGTCAGTAAAAATGTTTTTTTTTTTTGCCTTTGTTTATTTTTTTGTTATCAAAACTCCAAGAGTTAAATTCGAGAAAGACTTGCTTTATAGACTTGAAATTTTCTTTCATTAATCTGTAATTGTAAAGATGGCAAAGCAGTTTCTTGAAATTTCTACTAATTTTACAATAAATATTACAAAAATTTTCCCAGTAAACACAGATTGGTTCAGAATTAAATTCATTTTGTAAAGGCTAGTATGATTGTGTAACAGTAGTTATTCATCTTTGCAATAATCAAGAGGTTTAATAACTAAATATTTATTTTTTATGCATTTTAGCTCAATTTAGTTACATTTGCTAAAGAAAATTGGTGAAACAGAGCTGGTAAAAACCACTGCATGTGTTATGTCGCAACGTTACTAACTTTTTAATGTCAAAAATAAACATGGGTGGTGCAGGGTATTTCAGAAACTACCATTCAGAAAATCCTCTATATGTAAAATTGTTCTGTGTAATTCCAATTTTGATTTATGAATTTACATTTAAAATGCTAACTATTTTACCCTCGTTTTTGGCGGTTACAAATCAGGTTACGAAACAGACGATCAGGATACGAATCAATCGAAATCAGACGAAATCAGATCTTCTACATTCGATTAGGATACGAATGTAGAAGATGATGTTGCACAAACAGGAGCATGATGAACAAGCGGTAGACGGTATTTTAGGAAGATTTTGATAATGCATAAACCAGAGAAAACAGTGATCCAAAATATTTGTTTATGAGTTTATTAATTTTATTAGTAATCTTTGACTTAATCTTAATGAAAACTTTTATTTTCTGCTAATGAGATTAAATTTAAAAAATATTTGATAGAAATTGCTACTATAAAATTTCCACCGCAAAAAGCTTGATCATTTAATTTTTTTTAAATATCGAAACATAAACAAGTATAGTGCACAAACATTTTTTCTCTAAATCCCCACTATATGAAAACGTTTTATATAAGTTTATAACTTTGTATATAGTTTTATAAAATAAAAGTATAGTATAAGTAGTATGGTATAAAAGTATACAATCATATTATAATATTTATAAAAAATATAAAAAATAAGACTAGGTCTTTTATAACTGTATCTTATATATAAATTTCATTACTTTTATAACTATATCTTATTTATAAATTTCAAGACCTATATAAAGCTTGTTACTTATATAAAGTTAAAAGGTGATAACTTAAAAACTTAAATAAATTGAAATTACGTTGACTAAATCAAAGAAACTATTAGATAAGATCTAAAAGTTTAATATACGTTTACAAAGACTAAATCTAAACGTTTTATATACGTTAATTAGACTAGATTTAAACGCAAATTAGACAAAATCTAAACGCTTTATATACGTATAATAATCCTATAATAGACGTCTAAAATACGTTTGAATATACACGTTTTATAGACGTTTGTTCTAAACGTTAATCTGGATTTTATTCCAAACGGATTATCAATCAAATCTGGATGTCTTGTGAAAACGTTATTTTGACGTTTAGTAGACGTTTGTGTGTTTACTGGGTCATTACCTGGTATAGCATGTTTTTGATTTTCTTTATCCATAAATTTTTTTTTAATAGTTCTCAGTTTCTTTTTTCGCTCACTTTTTATTCATTAATGTTATCCTTTAAATATCCATTTTCAGAGCATTATCTATTAAAACTTTTTTTGATACAAACACATTTCTAGGGGAATTTTTGGCATTATTTTATGACTCGAAGTTATTTTTGAATATGACTATTTTTATTGAGCATTTCATCTTTTAAAAGATCTTGAAATACCTGGAGTCAGTAGATCTTGAAATATCGGGTCTCAAAAGATCTTGAAAATTTAATGTTAAAATTTAAATAGAGCACTTGCTCTAGAGGCAAGAGATTCACGCCATCGGTAAGGAAGAGAGTTTAAATTTTCTAGTTAAATGGTCTTCTGAGGTGCTCTTTGACAAGACTGTTAGGTTGTCTTGGGGCACCCAAAACAAAAATAAATAAGAAAATAAAAATATATCTTGTGTCAAGTTCTTGAAACATTTTTTGTCAAAAAAGATTTAATAGGCTTTCGTAAATAAACATATTTTGTAGATAATCGGTATCGTGTAAGTCGATATCAAGAAGGATAGTCTCGTTCCGTGTGGTATTACTTATATACTAATGACAAAACCATTAGTATTGGTTCTATACCACACGATACCGATAATAAAAATGAATGGTATGTATCGAATGGTTGCATAGACACAATTAGAAAAAAAAAAGTTATTATTAAAAAAATGCAATTAAGATTGCTTTTTAGAGGTTCAGTTAATGATGATAATATAAAAATAACTATACCAAATAAAAATTTAAATTACGGAAGCGATACAACACAATTAATTAAATTAATGTTGCGATACTATTTAAAACATTAAATAATAAATATAATGAGATGTATTATCACTCAATTCTTGAGAACTTCTATTATACTATATGAGTCAAATATATTTGGAAGAGTGAGGAGTAGTGGGACGCAGGAGAAAAGGGGCATCTCCAAAATTCCAATTAGAAGAGGTCTCCAATCAACTTTATCTTATGTAAAAAATAAGATTTTTTCCCCATCTATTTAGCAATCATCATTATGTCTTCCTGTATGGGGTAAAAAACCACCTTTTTGATAAATACCCCACGTTTTTTTGATAAGATTTTTTGAGAGGTGAAGTGGGACAAAGAAATTTAATTAATCTCCTATTTCTACCACTTTTGTGTCAATATTTTGTGGAAATCTTTTAAATATTTTGATGAGGATTACGTGATTTACAAATTTAATAGTTTTTATTTATTAATTTTTGTTAATAGCACAATTCTTCTAAAATTAAAATTAGAAGAATGTAAACTTTAGATTTTATTGTAAAATGTTGTCAATCTTAGGTGATGGAATCAGTGCCTAAAATGATGCATTATTTGTTACAACTTGTTTGGTGCAGTACATAGAATATATAAAAAAGATATTAAAATTATTCTGTAAATATTTTTTATCGTCTCACTTCTCCCCACTTCCCCAACATTTATGTTATTATATAAACTTACTATTTCAAATTACTAATCATTTATAAAAATAAAATACAAACTCTCGTAAAGACCCAAGTTGGGATATCAAATGATACTACTGGTATTGGTACTAAATGATACAAGCATGATCAATACTTTCGATACCAGATTGCGTGATCTCAATATCGGTACTGTAAGGTTACGCAACAATACCAAACGATGCCAACATAACCGATACTTTTGATGTCAGTATCATGTGATCTTGACACCGATTTTGTAAGGTATCACACTGATACTAGACGATATACCGAGGCTCGATACCAATTATCTAGAGTCTAATGCTAAACTTATTTTTTTATATACATTGGGATTTAAATAATTTTAATTAAGCAACTAGTACGTGGATGGAATTGATAATTCTGAAGATGTCCAAAGTTTCAGAATTGTTAAACAAAACTGCTCAAAATCTTTTTTCTTTTCAAAATATTGATAACCATTATCAATATTTTATCTTATTTCTAAAATAATTTTGCAATATACTTTTTTTTTTTCTTTAGTCTTCTTTTTCCTTCTACCATTTTCAATAATTTTTTCTCTTATTCTCTTGAATCAACATTCTATATCGTAAATCCATTTTTTTCTGAAAATGTGGAACACATTCTAGTTTTTGTATATGAGCATTTTTAGCATAAAATTTTAAAAATACAACCTCTTTGTATAATGAGGTATCTTTATACCCCACCAATAAACATATCTTAATGAATCATGGGAAGATTGCGAGTCAATGGTAAAATATTTTATAAAAGATAAACTAAATGCAAAACAAGACATTCAAATTTAAAAAAGGCCCACCGAACTGGAAAAAAAAACGAATCTGGAAAGAAAAAGAGACGAACAATATTTGTCAAGCTCCTAATCTATAAAGACAACAGTGACGGATCTAGGAATTTTTGGTGAGGGAGGGGATGTTAAATTATTTTTTTATTTTGTACCATATTTGCGTCTCCTAAAAAAGAAAAAAGACCTCAATTTCTAAGATATTTTTAAAACTTTCAGATTCTGGAGCGAGGGGGGGGGGGGAAGAGTAGATGCATGCCCCCACACCAACCCCCCCCCCCCCCCCCCCCCCCCCACCCTCCTGGATCCTTCACTGAAAGACAATGAAAAAATATTACATCATTACAAACGATTAAATCTTTTGAATAAACGGATTTATCGAAAGCAAAAAAAAAAAAAATGCCCTTTGCAAAACCTAAAGAATTAAGATCCTCATGTAAGTGTACAAAATTAGTCTATAACAAACTGATAACGCACAATTAATAACAACAATAATTAAAAAAATTCTTTAAATCTGTGCACATGAAAAAATAATTACAAAAATAAATGACTTTCAATCGTTAACCTACAATTTTTACGAAAAATACAGATGGAAAATATCTATTAAAATATTAAATCGATGTTGATCATGCTATCCTGCTCAAAAAATTGGAAAAATATGGCGTAAAAAATGTTGCATTACTCTGGTTTTAAAATTTTTTGCTAAACAGACAGCAATGTGTTAATACTGATGAAAATATCTGTTCAAAATTGCTTAAGATTAAATGTGGCGTTCCCCAAGGTTCCATTCTAGCTCCCTTATTGTTCTTAATATACATTAACGATCTTCCGAAAGTCTTAAACAAACTTGATGTAATAATGTTTGCAGATGATACTAATTTATTTTATTCATCTCAGTCTATTAAAGAACTCTTTGAAACAACGAATATCGAACTTGAAAAACTTAATATCTGGCTAAAATCTAATAAATTATCTTTAAACACAGAAA
Organism: Hydra vulgaris; assembly: GCF_038396675.1. Taxonomy (NCBI): domain Eukaryota; kingdom Metazoa; phylum Cnidaria; class Hydrozoa; order Anthoathecata; family Hydridae; genus Hydra; species Hydra vulgaris. The sequence goes on from NC_088933.1 coordinate 16,743,922, forward strand.
AAATCAATTACATTTTATTCCATCCCAACCAAAAAAGAAAAAAAATACCTAATATATTACCATTGCTAAAAATAGAAAACAAAAATATTGAAAGAACCTCAATAACAAAATTTCTAGGTTTACTAATTGACGAAAATATTTCATGGAAAGCACACATTGACTATTTAAATATTAAAATAACCAAAAACATTGGCATACAAAGCTAGACCAATGTTATCCCAAGAAAATCTAAAACATCTTTATTTCTCATTTATACAGACCTATTATACATATGGTAATATAGCATGGGCAAGTACCAATAAATCCAATTTGAAATCACTTTATCAACGTCAAAACATGCCGTTAGAATTGTCTATAAAAAAGACAAATTCACTCATGCTGAACCTTTGTTAAAACTAAACGTCTATAGAATAAACATTTATCAAAACTTATTGTTTATGCTGAAATATAAACTCGTACTTGTCCCATCACATTTCTCAAATGATTTCTTTAAAAACAATAGAAATAGATATGACACACGAGAAGTAGGAAACTTTAATATACCGTTTAGAAAAACAAAAATATCGCGGTCCCTACCTCTATAATAAACTGATATCCAGAAATGCCATAATTACAAAATTAGATAACCTAAATTGTTTGAAAATCTTACTAAAAAAATTCGTTTTAAATATAAACAATTATATGAACTTACACTAAACTAATACTGAAACTAGAGCCAAAATTAACGTTGAAACGAAAATCCCAAAAAACTTCAATAACAAATATTAATATAAAAAATATATAAATCAAAAATAATTTTATTTATGCCTAATCATATATTTGTGTACAAAATCTAGCATTTATCAATTGTTTATTATCTTACATTTTATTATATGTGAATCCAATATAAAATGAACTACCATTGTATTTTGTGAAACTAGAAACATGTAAAAACAAAAATACAAAAAATATTACTAGTACAAGCGGTTTCGTGATGACAAGATCATCTGGTCTTCTGCAAATTTCCCGCGTTCTTTTAATAATAATGATACCCTGCAGTTATATTTTTTGTATTCTATAAAGTTGTGAGATTTTATTTTTTCTCTTACCATCATATATTTTATAAACATTGTAAATTTGTATTAGTTATATAGATAGAATCACAACATTGTAAAAATAAAAGAACAAAAAAAAAAAAAAAAAAAAAAGAAAACGCAGACCCAGATGTAAATTTTTTAAATGATATCTACACCGACAGTTTATATCATTACCTCAGCACCATAAATTTTTTTTTTTTTTAAATGTAAATGAGCTAATTAGTAAAAGAATCATAATCCTCCACATTAATGTAGGCACTTTTAAAAAAAATAATGAAAATTTTCGACATTTTTGTGGAAGAAACTGATGACATTTTAAGTATTACATTATATTACAGAAACTTGGTGCTTCAAACGAGCTTGAAAATAATTTGAATTTTCTTTTTAAGAATTTCGAATTAGTTTTATAAGAAAGACAAACAAATTAACGCAGCGGAGGAGTTTGGATATACAGTTGACTCTCGATATCTCGACTACTCGATATTTCGAACTTTTGTGTATTTCAAACTTTATTTCCGATCCCTTGCGCACTCATTTGAGCTAAAATCCTTTTGATATCTCGAACTTTTTTCCCGGTCCCCTGAGAGTTCGAGATATCGAGAGCCAACTGTACCTTAAAGACCACCTGATCAGTGACGGATCTATGGGGGTATGGGTATGGGGCCATGCATCTTCCTCTCCCCCCCCCCCCCACCAGAATCTGTAAGTCCAAAAATATATTAAAAATTGAGAACCTTTTTTTTTTTTTTTTAGGACACGCAAGTACGGTACAAAATTTAAAAATATTTTTATAAATTCAACATCACCCAACCCCACCCCCTTTCCTACCAAAAATCTCTGTATCCGTCACTGCACCTGATGGTGCATGTGCAAATTTTAGCTCTTATTTGGAACATAATGTAGTTCACGCTAGTTACAACGAAAGAAAAAAACTTTATATTTAGGGATTTTAATATGGACTGTTTATTTAAAACGATGACAAAAAAGTTTCTATGATGAAATTTTTTAGCAGGCGCAATTCCCCTAATCAATCATCCAACTAGAGTAACAAAAAATTCTGCCACACTCATTGACAGTTTTTTTACCATAGGCATCTTTAATAACTCCATCCAAAAAGTTATCATAAAAACAGACATATCGGACCACTTTCCTATTTTCCTAACCCTTAATGCAACATTATCAAACAAAGTTAAACAAAATAGAACTGTAAAAAAAATGCAATTATAACGACAAAAAAATAAATGAATTTAAACATCAACTATCATTACTCCACCAACTTTAAAGACGATGCAAGTAACACTTATAAAAAATTCTTTAAAACATTAGTAAATGATATAAACTTTTAAGTATGTGAAAAAATAATAAGTCGTAAACCTTTAATAGTCCTTGTATTACAAAAAGCTTAAAAAAATCTTCGAAAATAAAGCAAAAGTTGTATATAAAATATTTAAAGACAAAATCTTCTGCAAATGAAAAAATATATAAAAATTTATTTGAAAAAGTTCGTTAAAATCTAAAAAAATATAATTACACTAATCTAGATTAGATTAGATTATTATTTATTAGAACAGTGATACATGTTCTAAAGGATACGCAGGTCCATAAAATATTAAAGACTCTGACAACGTGTCCTACAATCACATAATATGCTAGATAATATACACAGTATATATATATATTACAATACTACAATATTACTATATATAAGACCACAGTTATAAAACAAAAACTAATAGCCAGAACAGTATTTTTCAAAGTTGATAGAGTTAATTTTAACTTAATTTAATGAAGCTCTTGATATTTTTAGCATTAACGACGTCAGACGGCAAGTTATTCCAAATATTAACAACCATGAGTTGGAAAGAGTATTTAAAATATGAAAAGTTAATATAGCAATTCTTTTGGTAAAACATCTTTGCACTCTTTCCACTGCTTTGCTTATTTCAGTGCCGTTTGGCAACCAAATCGGAAAGCAATATTTTAAGATCGGTCTTATTTAGGTAGTGTAGGCTTTTACAATAACTCGTGGATCGCGACTTCTAAAATACTTAAGGATTCCTCGAATGTTTGATGCGCGGACGATATTTTAAATTTGAAATATGGTTATTGTAATTTAATTAAGAACCCTTGGTCACACCAAGATCTTTTGGGTTTGTAGACCAGGTTAAATTATGATATCCTAATTGATAGTTGTAACTTATACCTTTACAGAATGAAGTAGGTGCTATTCTATGAGTAAAACACTTATATATAACAAGAATGACATTGGACCCAAAACGCTATCCTGTGGAACTCAACTAAGGATGTTGGTTGGATTGGATAGTTAATTTCCGACCAGAACCCTTTGATATCTGTTGAAAAAAATGCTGATATCCAATGAAGGAGGATATCTATTATGCCGTACATTGCAAGTTTTTTCAAAAGTTTCGGATAAGATATAGAGTCAAATGCTTTTTGAAAATCAATTTACACCACGTCTGTAATTAAATTGCTATCTAAAGCTATATTCGAGTCATTAGTTGACTCTAGAAGATCTGATCTTGATGAAAGGAAGTTAATCTGATGAATAAGTTTAAAAACAACGCGCTCTTTGCAAATAATAAAAGAAATAACCGAAAAATTAAAAAATTACGTAAGTTCTCTACCACAAACCATAAAATTTGAAGATGTAAATATATGTGAACCAAGCGAAATTGCAAACATATTTAACAAAATTTTTACTATATAAATGCATATAAAGATTTTTTTTTTGTGTTTCTTTTTTACCAAGTTTAATTTTTAACTATATTTTTAAAAATAAATTTTTACTGATTTTGGAACCAATCTTTCTAAAAAGATTCTTATGACAGAGAGTTCGTTTGAAGACTTATCCCATAGATATCTCTCATTAACAATAACAATATATTCTAAAATGAAAAATTTTACTTATTATAACAATATTTATTCATCTGAATTTCCCATGACGAGCTCAATGTAGTCTTTAAATCTCTAAAAAGAAATAAAGCTATTGATGACAAGCTATTGATGCTGATGAAATAAGTAGTAACATAATTGTAGATTGTTATGAAAGTTTGAAAGATATTCTTTATAAAGTATATAATGCATCTATAAAACAAGGAGATTTTCCAAATCAATTAAAATTTGCAAAATTTATACCAATATACAGACAAGGCGAAAAAACAAACATTACTAACTATCGCCCAATACCGGTTCTTTCAACTTTTACAAAATTAATAGAAAGAATAATATATAATAGAATATCTAAATATCTTGACTAAAATAATATACTATATACCAAACAGTTTGGCTATTTCATAAAGCAAAGATTTATGAAATGAGCACAAACTACAAAATAATAGAAAGAAAAATTTTTCCAAAGCAGAATCATTTTCCTCAAAGCAGCCACTGCTAAGGAAGTTCAATGCAACGATAATGGATTATCTGCTTTGACAGATAATGATTCACTGCCAATGAATTAATGCAACGCGCAGAAATTATTATTGATAATGCCAAAAACAATATATTAGCACAAAATAGCACCAACACAATTAAACCTTAAACTTGTTTTGTAATGTTAGCAGTGAAAAAATTATTTGTACCTGAATTGGGTAGAATTCCATTTTTTCTTGTTGATCAATAAAGTAAGTTTCAAATCAATAATTAAATTAAACAACTAAATTAGTACCATATTTTAACAGCAGACAGTTAAACATTGGCAAACGCTAAACTAAAAAAAAACAATAAGTTTTAGTCTTAAAATTAATTTTAAAATTAAGACTGAGGATAAAAACTTAACAGTAACATAAATTTAGAACTTCTGCAAAATAAAAAATACTTAAAACAGTTACAGAGAGGAAGTTTTTATACATAATCTTTGCTTTCATTGCCCCAACCTTTTTAATAAAAAAAATGTTTAAACTAACTTTATTTCTCTTATTTATTTACATTTTTAATAGCTTTAAGCTGCATATCATTAATTATTGTTATTTAGTCTAGGTTAGGCAATCAAAATAAAAGTTAAACGAACATCAAATTAATAATAATATAGTTAAAGAATCTTACATATTTGACTTTCCAGTAGCACTTAATGCTTTGCAGTAGCACTTAATGCTTTACAATAGCACTTAAAGGGTAAAAATAAAAATATCCATTATCACAAAAACTGCAAAATATAAACTAGTACGAAAAAATGATATACAATTGTAAATAATAAAACTTAACTAATTTGTTGAAATTTTCCAATAGCTAAATAAAAAAATAGTATTTAATAAAAAAAATATGTAATTTGAAAATTATTAAAGTTATTAAAATGAAACTAACTACATACTTCAACATTATCTTCATCAACTAAAGAATTAAATAATTATTATCTACATAAAAACTTTTTTTTTTAATATAATAATAAATTGATTAAAATATAAATTAATTATATAAAATAAATTAACTCAACAAACTTAATAGTATTGAAAACAAAAAGTCACGTGTTATTTCATAATCAAATACTCTAAAACGTGAACATTAAAAACTTGCTTTTTGCCAAAGGGTTATTGGCATTTGCTGAAAAAATGAAACAGTCATAACCAAATCTTTATTGTATGGTGTTATTTATAATTACACATTATGAATGCATATTGAATATTTATACAGTTATGTGCTACGAATTTGCACTTTTTTATAGCTCTGGAGCTTATTAATTTCAAATACATCGAAAGGAGGCTATTACAAATGTTCAACTTAAACCTAACTCGAACATTAATACTAACATTATTATTGGCATTTTCAAAGGATTTTTATGTCGTGCAAAAAGAATTTGCTCTCAAAAACACCTTTAAAAAGAAATTGATTTTCTAATAGACATATTTGTTGAAATGGCCACGACAAGAACATTCTAAATAATATTACTATAGGCTATTTAAAAAACGGTTCAAAAAACACCACATGTCAACCATTAGATACCCAACCCTTTATAAAACTACCTTGGATACCAATTGTTGGTCCAAAACTTCGTAAATAATTTCGAAAACAAAACATAAAGTTTATTTTCACATCAACTCCCAATTTAAGAAATATTTTTTGCAACAATAAAACTAAACTACCACTAAACACAAACCCTGGCGTATACCAGCTAAATGTTCATGCGGTTCGATATACATTGGTGAAACTAAAAAGAAGGTGATATCGAGATGTATTGAACACCAGAAAAATAGCTTAAAAGTAAAATGGTCCAGTTCGGGTGCAACTGAACATTCCAAAACATGCCATGATAAGTTTGATTGGTTGCACCCCAAAACATTATCTGTAGCCCCAGAATATCGAACTCGGAAAATCGGAGAGTCACTCGAAATAAGCAAAGCTAGGGTTCGACAGGAGTTAAGAAATGGTGATGTGGTTCTCAATCGGGATGACGGTGATAACTTGACAACTAAAACCTGGGGGCCATTTTTTAATAAAATCTGCTGACGTCAGTTATTTGACGAAAAATTTTCTGTATTATATTTTGGCTTTTTAGTGTTATCTTTTTAACGGTTTGTTTTTACTATAACGATTTCTTTGTAACTATTTTATTTATTATACCTGATGACGCTGATCACGATAGATCAGCGAAATATCGAAATAATTATATATTATTAAAAATATATATATATTTAAAAAAAAAAATTATACGCAGCCGTATTTATTGAATTCTAACCATATATATATATATATATATATATATATATATATATATATATACATATATATATATATATATATATATATATATATATATATATATATATATATATAAATATATATATATATATATATATAAATATATATATATATAAATATATATATATATATATATATATATATATATATATATATATATATATATATATGTATATATATATATATATATATATATATATATATATATATATATATATATATATATATATATATATATATATATATATAGAACCAATATGTAGATAGAATAATACTCAATAGAAGTGAATGTTAATAGAATAGACTAATACTCAATTGAATAATTGAAACAATAAAATTAATTGATAAACAAGAACTTAGTATCGCAGTTTAATGAATCTGCATTTAGTTTGATGGACGAAAATTTAGACCATAGCAATTTTTTAGTATCTACTTTAATTAATACGTTAATTTAATCTCTAAATAAAAATGCACATAGAATACTGTGTTAAAAATAGTAAAAATTGCCACGAAAAATTGGTGCCAACAAAGCAAGGGCTTATCTCGTAACATTATTATCTAAAAATAAAGCAAATTCTGTTATCAATGAAAATAATTTTCTAATGAAAGAAAACCTCTCAAATGAAATAAATCAAGCTGAAATATTCAGTATTCAATAAGATAATAACGTAATATTGTTTAGCTGTTACTAGATTCATCAAAAAGGTGTTTATGAACATTAGTAATTGGAATTCTGCTCATCGGCTCCTTGGTGGAACAGTAGTGGCAGCCGCTATAAATGGCAAGCCGATAACTTTTCGGATATAATAATAGTGGCTTGTCATCGGGTAGCCAGTTTTGGCGGCTGCCACTAATGGTTCACTAAATGACCAATAAGCAAAACTACATTGATCCGTTCAAAGCATTCTTTAGCTGAACTTCACCCATATAGCTACACTGAAGTTCAGCTATAGAATGTTTGCTGGGTACCTTAATATGCACACTTTTGAAAAGTATGAAAACAATATTTATAAATGTCTTGGTAATTGTACTGTTAAAAAAACTTGCTGACTAAATTAAGAAATCTCATAAAAATACTGTTAACATTCAATATTTGTGTGGGGTCCTAAAACTGTAGAATAGTACTCCATTGTATCATAAACAATTCTTAAAATCATTTCTTTTAATATTTATAGTCAATTTTAAAAAGATTTATGTAAATATAACTCAAGGAGATCCCATTTCGATACAAAGCCATTATTTGTTGACGCCTAAGAATGACATTTAAAACAATGTATTATCTGATCTTCTGAAATGTGACTTGGACCATTGGATGCATTATTTGGGTTATAAATAATAATTTGCTTATATTTCAATTGTTTTTTACTTTTTAATTACTTTTTTAATGACTATCATAGTGTGTTTTAAGGTACCCCATGGGTGGGGTACCTTGAAACAAATTTCTAATTTTAATTTAACTAATCTCACAAGTTTAACCTGCTATATTTTGGTAATTTATAGAATTTATTTTGTTGGTATAAATTTATTCTACACATTAAACCAATCGCCTAAAAAAAAGCGTATTAAAAAAATTGTTACGAAGCAAAAACCAAAGGTGTGTCATGGTGCCCCACTCTCCCCTATTAAGTTTAATAAATAACAATTTAGTGTGTGAGAAGCAATCTACATTTCATAATTTTTAAAGCATGCTTTTGTACCTTTGCAAGCTGATAACAATTATTTTAATATTTTGTTTATAGTTTACAAAAAAAAAAACTTTGACTTTCTAATGCGACTTTCTTCAACAAATGAGAAGTTCCTAAACTTTATATGGTCGTACCTTTTGAGTGTGAAAACATATTTCTATGAGATAATTTTTATTATTGAAGGTATTTCTGAAACCGATTGTAATGAGTATCACACTGAGGCTTCAGTTCAATATTATTTGTACAGGGTCAGTGGACCAGAATTCTTGGCCACGGAAAAAAAATTCTGGTCAGTGGACCAGAATTTTTTTTCCGTGGCCAAAAGTCCCTAAAAAGTCAAATCTTCTAATCTTTTTAATTATTGAAACATAGGTGCTTTACTCTTCTCAAAAATGTATCCGTTTGATTACTAGAGATGAAGGCAAGCTTGCTAGAGCGATTCATAATGGCTTTAAAATTGTCAAATTTTCGCAAATTTTTTAAAAAAAAATACTTATCCTTAAAATTTACATAACTTTTTTTAATTAAAAAAGCTTTGGACTATTTTTATTTTAAATAAACTTATTAACTTAATGCTTATAAAAAGTATATGTTTTAGTTATATCTTTGTATTTAATTTATTCATAATATGTCTTAGAATTGTTGGTATTTTAAAGGTGTTTTTCTAAATTTCCTCATCTTCCTTTTTTTAAATGCCATTCGAAGGTTGCTTGATTTTCTGATTTTTGCATTTACTAAACGGCAGTTATTGTTCAAAAAAAACCCAGCTGCGACCATGTGTTTGTGCGGCCGTGGCGCAGTGGTTAGAGCGCTTGCTTTATAAGCAGGAGATCCAGGTTCGAAACGAGCTCTGGACAAATTTTCGCGTCACGGTAAGGAAGGAGACCTAATTTCCTGGTTAAATACTCTTCAGCGGTGCTCTATGACAAAAAAAAAAATAATAATAATAAAAAAATGTATTCTTTAAAAATTAAATATTTAGATATTCGATTCCAACCAAATGCCGCACAGTGAGTCAGAAAGGTGAAAAAACGGCAAAAATTATATAACTATCATATATAATTATGTGATACATCAATACTATCGTATTTTGGGTCAAAAAATTTAAATTTTCCATTAAAAATAATTTTTACGCGTACCAATGACGCGTAAGGCGCGCGCATACGCGTGTAACTGTCTTTTACGCACGTAAAATATAACCTAAATAAAAAAATCGAATTCCTTGATCCAAAATACCATATAAAAGAATACCTCATATTTTTTAATCTAAATATTTCTTGTGCCTAAGGCTCGTACTACTTACGCGTATACGCGTTAGAGACTTTCACGCGCACAATGACTGACTTAATTTTAAAAAATTAAATTCCTCAAACCAAAACATTTATTAATTAAAAAGAAAAACTGGTTCGAAAAATATTTTAATATTATATAATATTAAAATATATTAAAAACAAAATAAATATTTATTTTATCTAATTTTTCTTTCAAGAAAACAAAGAAAGAAAACCTAATACTAATAAAAAGGCTTTATTTCATTATTACAGCATTAACAAAGATAAAACTTCAGGGGTAAGTGCTTTTCCATTTTCAACCTTGTATTTTTTAAAACAAGTGTTTGATATTACTGGATCACTTCTAATCAACAAGTATTGGTACTGGTTTTTCATAACATTCTTTCTAGATATCTTGGCTGCATGGTTTAATCTAACTTTGCGAATTTCTTTATTTAGAGCCTCTTGTGACTCTTCAGAGAAGTAACCAATTGGCAGTTCTAATGCCTTAGATATCTGTACACCATGTTCCAAGAGTTTATGAACAGTTAGGGGAATCACATACCAGCAATAGTTTTTGAGTATAAGAGCTGTAGTTTCATAGCAATACTGACCAAAACTTTCAGAGTTCAACTCATAACAGGAGCATACTGCTATTAGGATTGTCCTCAATCTAATAATTACATCTACTGCCACTCCCGTTATATCAGCGAAAGTTTCAGCATTTTCAAATGCTCTTGTGGCAGTGTTTCCATCGTTAGTGTTGCCAAAACTCTGTTTGGGCATATCAACTATAAGACTTAGCTCTTCTCTAAACCTCAGTTGAATGTTCGTTTTTTTACTTTTTACTAATGCTTTTTCAGCAGGGGGTTTGGCAAAGTATTTTTTAATGTCTAATTTATATCCTAAATGTAAAATATATTCAAAATATCTGAGCCAGCAATGCAGAGTAGAAAGACCCAAAGAAAAAGCTTTTTCATTAATTGGTTAAGATCTGATCAATGCAGGGTTATTAAGTTCACTGGGCTTAGCTCCGCAAACATTACATGATTGCGAGGACAGAGTGTTAGTGAGAGCATTAACCACTTTACCATCAAACATGGTTAAATCTAGTTTGAACTTAAATGTGATAGTCGTATCCGGTTTGCCTTCCTCTACTTCTAACTTTACTTCAAACTTGACTAGCCTATTTATTTCTGCTTTTAAAAGTTCATATTCATTTCTTACCAATTCTTCCGTTTCTTTTTGATATTGGAGATGGAGGGGTCTACAGTAATGTGTACTAGAGGGCTTTTTATTTAACCATACATTTTTGTTTATGATGGTTAATTTAAGTGGAACAACAGCTGTCTGGAAAAGACTTTGTTCATTAACTTGGGCTTCACCAATATTTGTATCAGTGTATTTTTGTTTATAGACACTTTGACTGGAGGCACCATCAAAACCACCTTTAAAATAAAGTAGACCTTTAAACCTCCCCCCAATTTCAGCAAACATTCTCATAGAGTCTTGGTATTCCGTAAAAGTTAATATCCTTGTCAGAGTATGATTAAACATACCCTGTAGAGAAGTTGAAGCAGATTTTCTGTCACAATTAAACCCTCCGGATAACATTTGTGTCTCTCAATTTTAATTTCATGAAGTGAAGGATAAATATCTGCATTATGTATTATCGATGAATTTCTAATAACTTGATACTGTTCATCAGAAAGGTCACACTGAATTTTTAAGCTCAAGGCATCTTCGGTTTTCATTTTTATCGGAAAATTTATCTTTTTGATTTTATCTTTTTCAGAGATTGTAGCACTTTTCACAAGATCAACGAAGTCTTTTTTGCTAGGATCTCTAGTGGCTTTTTTTTATTGAAGCTAATGCCAATGCTTCAGCAGGATGTTCAGCCAATTTGGCAACCTTAAACAAGATAATATTTAATATTTAAGCTTGTAAACTACTTTTTTAACTGGGTTGAATTTAATTTGTTTATTAATACCTTAGATCTTCTGCTTCTATCACCTAAATCTTCCCAGTTCTTGCACTTTCTACCTGAACCTGATGCAACATTTTTTTTTGTTAACAGTAATATCTTTGTTCAACCAAGTTTGCTCGTGTTCTAAAATTCTATAGAAGGTTCTTGCATACTTCCGCAACTTCGATCGGAATTTACATTTAAATATTATTAGAGTTTTCTTTAGATTTATCATTTCAGGTTTTTCAATACTTTCATAGTATAGACCCCCCAGTCTACAAAACTCACGTAGAAGAGCCTCGAGTAAGTTATCGTGATTAATTCCTAACTCTTGAATTATAGGAACTAAATGTATTCTTTTCATGTTGAATGTAAGCAATGAACTATTTTAAGTTATTTTATACACAAGTTTTAATTTTAAAACGTGCACTATGCCATCAAACGTTGCATATATTGGTTTTTGAGGTTTGTTAATTAGCACCATCTGCATGAGCATGAGTTTTTTTACTAATAGGAACTAAATGTATAATTTGTGTAATGAATGAAAGCAATGAACTAATATTCGCTACTTTATACGGCAAGTTTTAATTAAAAACGAAAAAAAAAACAAAAAAAAACCGAAGTATTTGAAAGGTCTTATTTTAATTGGGACAAGTTTGGGCAAATGATTTTTATTTTTTCTGCTTTCATATATACTTATTAATGGAAAAATATTAAAACTACCATGCAATCTAGTGGAATCGTTTAGTTTTTAAACTAAACTCATAATTAAACTAATTTAAAAAAATCAATTTATGACACATTTTTGAGATCTCAGTAATGAAAAACTAAAAACTAAATTTATTGTCAAAAATGTTTTTAGTAGTTGCCAAACATCTTAAACATATGACTTCAAATTAAATTTTGAACTGTTTTTACCCATGTCAATCTTAAAAGAGTGACACAAAAGCTAGATTTTTTTGAACGAGTTTTCCGATAAATAAAATAAAATAAATAAGTCTCGGAAAAAGGCGTATAAATTGGTGAAATCTTGAAAATTGTTCACAAAAAAGTTAATTATTGACTTTTAGTGGTATTTAGTAACATTATAATTAAATTAAATAAATTCCAGCAATACTTTTTTTATGGGGGTTTTTTGCCGTTTTTTATGGATTTTGACTCACTGTGTGCCGCTCTCTTGAACCTGGAATTAATGATATTTAGGAAGTATAAAGGTTGTTTAATACTATTAATTAAAATCAGCTGCGACTTGCGATAATTTAGACTTTAAATCAATTTTGAAATTTCAAGATTTTAGACTAATTTAATTCTTACTTTACAATGCATTTTGCCGTGAAAAAGTTTATTTATATTTGTCTTATATATATATTTGGCCTCAGTACACAAACTACTCATTCATAGCAGTCTGACAATATCTAGATTTATGCTACCAATTGGAATGTACTTTGAAGAAGCAATTGAAGCTCCGAATAAAGATAATAAAAATATTTGCTAACAACACACTCGTAAATTTGATCGAAAAGCTACAATGACGGACCAATTCAATCATTTAATGCTTTCGAGTGACCCAATTCTTTCATCTCTTAACTATGCAAGACCAAAATGTAAACATAAAAAAATGAATCTATAAGAAGACGCAGTTGATCTTCTTTTTCAAGAAACTGAAAAGGAAAATACAATTGATTCTAATGATGATATATATGTGGATGAAGAATATAATGAGTTGGATGAAGATGATGATTTTGATGATAGAAAAGAAGAACTAAAACCAATAAACATAAGTGAAATAAGAAATTTAAATGAGTACAATGACATTTTCGAATCATCTGAAAATGAAAACACTGATTTGTCATTTTATTAATATGCTGACTTTGAATTTACTAAAATATTGTTTATATTATAGTGTTTATATATATTTTTACATTATAGTTTATATTATATATAATTTTATATTATATATATTTTTATATTAAAATTGTTTATATATATTTTTACCTTTTGATTTAAACGAAATTATTATGCGCACTAATATGTAAATTTTGCAATAACTTTTAGCCTTGAGCTATAAAAATTAAATTCTCAGTTTTAAATATTAACTATTAATTTAATATTAACAATATAAAATATAGCTAGTGTAGTTCACTAAAAGCCTATATGAAGGATGTCAGGGACTAATAGTTTAATTACTTTTTAACATTTCAGTATATGCAAGTGTATAACTTCAATTTTCTTATAGTATCTACGTTAATTTTTATGCTTAAGGCTTTTTAAAGTTTTTAACGTTACAATTTTTTAATCAAAAAGCTGCAATTATCAGCTAATTAGTCATCAATATCATATAAACTTCTAATTTCCAGACAAATAAATTTTTTCACGTCACAATGCATTGTTAAGTAAGTATTAAATTAGTCTAAAATCTTGAAATTTCAAAATCGATTTTAAGTCTAAATAATCGCTAGTCGCAGCTGGTTTTATTTAATAGTACTAAACAACCTTTACACTTCCTAAATATCATTAATTCCAAGTTCAAGAGAGCGGGATTTGGTTAGAATCGAATATTTAAATATTTAATTTTTATGTATTTATAGTAAAATGATTTTCTTTTTATTTCCTTTTTTGAAAATATCAAAATAATAAAAAAAAGTTTATTTTAAACAATAACGGTTCGATGTGTTTAATAAAATTAAAAAAACAAAAAAAAACTAAATTACTTAAACAAATATGTTAACTTTAAATCGGTGTTTTTATAACAGCAAAAAAAGTCGTACATTTTGGACTAAAAAATATATCATAAAGAATACCTGGTCGCAGTTGGGTTTTTTTTTTGAACAATAACTGTCGTTTAGTAAATGCGAAAATCAAAAATTCTCTACATCGAGTGGCATTTAAAAAAAGGAAGATGAGAAAGTTTAGAAAAACACCTTTAAAATACCAACAATTCTAAGACATCTAATGAATAAATTAAATACAAATATATAACTAAAACATATACTTTTTATAAGCACTAAGTTAATATGTTTATTTAAAATAAAAATAGTCTAAAGCTTTTTTAATTGAAAAAATTTATGTAGATTTTGAGGATAAGTATTTTTGAAAAAAAAAAATTTGCGAAAATTTGAAAATTTTAAAGCCATTATGAATGGTTCTAGCTTGCCTTCATCTCTCCCTAATTAAACTGATACATTTTTGAGTAGAGTAAAGCATCTATGTTTCAATAATAAAATAAAATAAAAAGTTTAGAAGATTTGACTATTTAGGGACTTTTGGAAAAAAAATTCTGGCCCACTGTGTCGATGCGGAAAAAGTTTCCGTACAAAAGCATAATTTAAAAAATTATCTGTATGGTGTTTTCTTTCAATATTTACTGTGTTTTTAGTACTCTTTTGTATTCTTTCGCATTATTTTAGTAGGGGAGACCGGGGCTAGTTGGCTAGTTTTTTACTCTATGAGCTCTGTAGCCCTAACAGTACATTTTTTTAAAATATTAAAGTGTAGTCTTAAAGAGTATGGATTAGGGTATCTTATAAAATTTGCATTCATTTACAAAAACAAACTCTTGCGGCCTTTCCGGACCCTCAAAAAAAAAAAAAATTTGCAAGGGCTTATCTTGCCAACTTACCCCGTGGTGGGGTAAGTTGGCGAGATAAGCCCTTGCTTTGTTGGCACCAATTTTTTGTGGCAATTTTTACTACTTTTAACACAGTATTCTATGTGCATTTTTATTAAGAGATTAAATTAACGTATATATTAAAGTAGATACTAAAAAATTGCTATGGTCTAAATTTTCGTCCATCAAACTAAATGCAGATTCATTTAAACTGCGATACTAAGTTCTTGCTTGTCAATTAATTTTATTGTTTCAATTATTCAATTGAGTATTAGTCTATTCTATTAACATTCACTTCTATTAAGTATTATTCTATCTACATATTGGTTCTATATATATATATATATTTATATATATATATATATATATATATATATATATATATATATATATATATATATATATATATATATATATATATATATATATATATAAATGACATATATAAATAAATTTTTAATTTATTTATATATGTTTATAGTATAACCATCTATACTATTAAAAAAAACAGATTTCAATCTCTATGAGAAATGTGTACCCAAAAACCTAACAACTTTCAAGGGGACTTTACAAGTTCATGAGGTGTTTTGGAGTTCCACTAAAAAAGAAACGTTGTATATGAGAAGGCTGACATGCACTGAATGTGACAATGGTACAAAATGCAATCACTATAGTAATGGAGAAGTACTAATCCCAACTGAATCTATGAAAGATCTTCATCCTCGTATCCTTTTAATGTATAAATTTAAATTGGCTCATATTGAATATTGCAAACTTTTGCTTGAATGTTCTAGGTATTTAGCCATCAAAAATGTTTGAAAATATTTAGTTGTTTAGCGAGCCTTGTATTTTCATAAAATATTGAAATAAGTTGTGCATCAAAAACCTTATTTTACTGTTATTTAATTTTGTAATTTTTTTTTATAAATAATTTTATTTGCTTCTGTTTTAAGAAATTCCTTAACATACTTTACCAGGTTAACGATCCTTGAAAAGGAAAAAAGCACTTGCTGAAGGAACAATATCCAAAGGTTTGGCACAAGAAAACCAAGGCCCAAGTAAATGTAAAAAGAAAAAGACAAGACTAAGTTATCATAGTGTTTACGGCGATAGTGAGGCGGACAGCTTGTCTATTAAAATGAATGACTTTGTGATTGTGAAGTTTCAAACTACCAAAAATATTGTCAAATACAATGTTGGGTTAATTCAAGCCTTAGTTGCAGATGGAAATGAGTTTGTCATAAATTTTTTGAGAAGATCTGGCCAGGAATTCTTCACGTTTCCGGAGAAAGATGACATCTCTGTCATCGTGTGTTTATATTGTTCCAGCCAAACCTCAACAACAGGTGTCAATACAGTTTTTCACAAGATTTATCATTCAAAAATATTTGCTAATTTACGTACTAATAACACTTAGAAAATTTTAAAAACTTGTACCATATACTATTTTATGTTAGCTAATAAAAACTATTGAATACAGATGATTATTATTTTTGAAAATTACTTGAACAACACTTATAGCTGTTGCAGCATAAGTGATATTACTCTTAACGTCACGTCTGTGGTAAAGTATATATATATATATATATACATATATATATATATATATACGATTGTGATTATTGTCATTCATAATTATCTAACGATGACAAATATCAAAAGTACGCGGTTGTGCCTCCTGTGCGTCAATGCGGTTCTGCCCCAGAGGAAAGTTTTTAGAAAGAATGCAGTATTAGAGGTTGCTCATTAAGCTATGCCGATGTCAAAAACGGCTTCTTCTTGATGAAATAATGCTGATAACAAATATGTTTAACATTAAAATCAAATATTGCTTAATCCTTGCTTAATCCTAAAATAAAAGATCTGGAAAAATATGATGTAAATATAATATTTTTATCAAAATAGACATTATTATGTACAACTTCCCACAAACGCAACAGGCGTTCTTTTTGACATAATCGAAATGAAGAAAACTGATTTACCGACGCATGCTATGCTTTTTGCCGTATTAGGTAACATTTTTCCCTGAAAAATGTTACCTAATATGGCCAAATAATACATAATATAAGGGAAACGTTGAAAAACGGTTATGCCTCCATATGCGGTTATGTCCCCACTTCCCCTAAATTTTGTAAAACTGTATTTGCAAGAATGATACATTCATCTAAGTTCTTTGATGCATAATTACGAACTGCCTCCAAGACTACTAAGCAGAAACTTATTTAATAAAAATTTCCAAGAGAAAATTTATTATTGACTTCATTAAAGATAAGTGCTAGAACAACCCTCCAAAAACTTTGTATAATAAAATTCGTCCACTAACATCTATAAAAGTTTCTTAACTTTGATTTAAAACTAGTTAGTTACTTCTTGTTGGAATTTTTTTCATTTTATTCGGTATCAAAATTTAGTTTACAGAATTAATTGCTTAGTATTTTCCTTATTTCAAACCAAGAAATTAGAAAACTTAAGTTTTGCGAACGCAATACATATTTATTTCTGATACAGCACGTTGTATTTCTGCCTTACTATTAATTCTCTGGATTGAGAAACAGTTCATTATTCAAAACTGACATATGATTCTAAATATTAGTTTTATAACTAATAAATAAGGACTTCATAAAAAGGTAAATAAGGTGCTTAAAAATGAATTTTTTGATCTTTCAAGCCGCCCAAATATCGATGACATTGTCGTAGCCCACCTTTTTAGCAAATTCTTGTTCAATTGAAATAATCATTTATCAGCAACGTGATTCTGGCTCTTTGTCGAACAGAGAGAGTTTTTTTACAATTTTTAGTTTACTAAACGATCGTTCACCATCAGCAACTGACTCAGGAATAGTGTTGAAAATCCGGAGCATGGTGCAAATGTGTGCTAAAAGGTGTTCAAGCTCCTTCTGGAAGATTTTGATTTAGCTCAGATTAAACATCACATTTCCCACTGTTAGATAATGTTTCTTCTTTTGAAGCTGTTTAATTTTTTAGATGGGCTGATGTTGTTAGAGTAAAAAAAAAATACAGATGATCTTGGACAAAAGTGTATAAATATGATGTTTAACTACTTCACAGATGTTGTTGGACAGATGTAGTAATCTTTTACCGAATATGTATCCATGTTAAAATATTGTAAACTAGCTGCTCGGACCCGTAAAATACGGATCTTGGTAAATCTATTCCACACCAACCTTTTCTATACTTATTCCTTACTTCAATATTTTTTAGTAAATGGTAAAAAAATAACTATATACATATAGAAAAACTACTCTTATTGTTTACTTTTTAATGTTATGAAAAAAAGTACCTTATAAGCTTATAAGGACTCTTGTTAATTTTGAAGAAAGTTTGCATGTAAAATCTTTTTCTATAAGAATGTTGTCTCTTTAATTTGTGTTAAACGCGCAGACTTGACTAAATACTTAAGCACATTAATAACATTAGTATCTCATATGCGCAACAAATTTTAAAAGCGCAAGTTGTTACCATCTTGGATGGGGGAAAACAAATGTTTAGTTGAGTTTATAAAGCAGGAGAATTCCTTCGAATAAGTGAATTAAAAAATTTAAAATTGAAATTTCGGTTTATGAATACTTTAAAAAATTAGATTTTAACGCCGCAGAAAGTTATATAAACAAACTTGCAATCCTTGGAATCAACCGATGTTCATACAAGTTCATTGCAAATACTTGTAAAGATAATTCCAACTGAATGGCAATGAGTTCAATACAACAATGTTTATAATTATTTAATAAAAAACCCTTGAATATTATCTCTTGCGGCTGTAGATTATTACAAAGCATTAGATGCTTATAAAAAATGTATCTCTTTCTAGATGCAGGAAATTTTTCACACAACATTGAGCTCTGGTTTTGTTGTTTTGAAAACACAAGTTGTCTCATTTGTGCTTTCAAAATGAAACTTGCCTCAGAAACGTAAGATCCTTGGTTCAAACCCACCTCTAGGCAAGTATTGCGACATCGGTTGGGAAGGTGGCGTGAGCTTCCTATTAAATGCTCTTCCGCGGTGCTCTGTGATAAGACTGTAAGGACTTCTTGGGGCAGATGAAAAAAAAAATAGTAAAAAATAAAAAACACATCTTAGTCACCAGAATTGACTAAAAACAACAAAACCATCACACAAAACATAATTATATATACATAAATATATATATATATATATGTATATATATATATATATATATATATATATACATATTTTAATATATTATATTATTAATATTCATACGTATATGTGTGTCAAAAACATCTAAAGACACAACAACTCTTGGGCATTTTAAAGACTTCTTAAGCTATTGTTTGCGTTTCAGAAAAAAAGTTTACTTTTCCCAACTAAAATGGTAGCTTTTCGCGGCAAAGATGATGACGTATTCCGACTGCAAGGATAAAAGAAAGTGCTGCTACTCCTTCTCGCTATTACCTCGGTTGCAATGGCTGTCTAGAGTATCGTGTCAAACACGCTCGAATGAGCATGTTTGATACGATACTCTAAGATATATATTAACTAGATGTCTAACTTACGAAAAAAAGTGAAGCAAATTTTTGCCACATTTGATTGGTTAACAGATATTACGGAAAAACGAATAGCAAAAATAAAACAAAGCAAAAAAATATTTGTGTCAGTTAAATTAGAAAATGTGTTTAAAAGTTTGTCAAATTGAATGATTTTGTGAAATGCTTTAGTATTGGATAATTTTATAAATGTAGGTTAAAAGTAACGTCAGTGACTTTTAATTTTCTATTATAAAAAATAACTGCTAAGCTACACACTAAAAAATAATAGTAGAAATTTTTAGTTAAGGTAGGATATGTGATATACCCTTAGTAAGGTATAATTTTTTACCTTATAAGGTAGAAAATTATACCTTTAAGTTAGAAAATTGTATAACAAATAATTGTTTTTAATATAATTTTCTACCTTAAAAGGTAGAAAATTATACCTTACTAAGGGTTTATCACATATCCTACCCTAAGGTAGAAATTTCTACCTTTTTTTTTTAGTGTGTAGTAATTTTAGTTTTAAGGAAAAAGATTTTGAACCTTCGGAAAGTATCAGAAGTATATGTATTTTAAACATTTTCAAATGAATACCGAGAAATAAAATTTATTTCGACTCGTTCCAGATTATATCATATATAATATAACGTGAATATATATATATATATATATATATATATATATATATATATACATATATATATACATATATATATATATATACATATATATATACATATATATATACATATATATATATATATATATATATATATATATATATATATATATATATATGTATAAAACATAAATATATATATATATATATGTTTTATGCATATATATATATATATATATATATATATATATATATATATATATATATATGTATATATGTATACATATATATATGTATATATTTATATATACATATATATATGTATATATAAATATATACATATATATATGTATATATGTATATATACATATATATATGTATATTTATATATATATATAATATATATATATATATATATATATATATGTATATTTTATTATTTTATATATGTGATTTTCTACTAATATATAATTGCTCTGTTCTTTTAAGAACATTGAGCACTCTATTGTGTAGAATACATTTTAAAGTTGTTTAAATATATATATATATATATATATATATATATATATATATATATATATATATATATATATATATATATATATATATTCAAAAGATATTTTATATGATAAAGTCTGGGATAATGTGTGTGCGTGTGTGTATGTATTTATAAAACAAGAAAGATATATTTTTGAAAATAATACTCTTTATTATTTAGAATAATAAATATGGTTAATAACACTGATAAACAAATAAAATTTTATTGTGCATATCTTGTTAACTAGGTGGTTTTTTAAAACAAATTAAATATGCTGATTTCAAATATGCAAACCATTTTTCACCATCACGTCAAGTTGTAAAGATATTTGGGTTCAAATCTTTAGTATTTAAGGTAAAGTCCCTAATATTGTCGAAAAAAAAGTTATTCAAAAGTATGTCAACCTGGGTCTCAAAAGAAGCGTATTTTCATAGAGATTTTAGAAAAGATAAATATTTTTACTTAAAATTTATTAACAAAAAAAATTATGTGAAAAAATGCTAAAGACTTTTAAAAAAATTTCAACAAAATGTTTCTCAGCAATAATACAAAAAGTACTTATTTTTATTACAAACAAATACCATTTTTAAAATAAAGTCTACGACTGTAAAAGCAGATTTGATAAAAGGAGTTTAATTTCTTTTCACAGATTTCCTTTTTTCCAAAATTCTTTGTAAAAAATGGGCAACGGCAGCTAAATGTTTACAAATTACACCTAGTAAATATAGTAGAATCTGCAGTAAACAATTTAAATTAGAAGATTTTGAGTGCCAAGAGAATGGGAAACGTGTTCTGAAAAAGAAAAAATTGTGCCTTCAATATTTGACTTCCATGTATCATTGAACAAAAATAACAAGCGGAATCAGCTATATAATAATGATACATCACACATTAAAAAAACAATTTGTTCTATCTCGAATAAAGAGGTAAAAGAGCCTAACCCTAACCCTAACCCTGACCCTAACCCTGAAATTACAAATACTTTTAAAAAAAATACTTAAACAAAATTCTCCAAAAAAACTATTACTTAGAAAAAAGATTAAAATATTAAAACAAAAGCTTAAACGAAAAGATAACAAAATTGCTTCACTTAGCAAAGTTATTCAAAAATTAGAGAAGAAAAAAATTATTTCTATTGATGTTGCCGAATTACTTGAGAACAACTTCTCTGGGCTGACTCGAGAACTTTTGAAATCTGAACTAAAAAAATATAGGCAAAAAAAAAAATTATATAGGGTTATAGATACTCTGAAGAAGTTAAAAAATTTGCTTTTTACACTGCACTTTTATTTCCCAAGAGCATATGAATTTGTTAAATCTACATTCTCATTACCTGCCGTAAGCTCACTTTCAAACTGGACATCATCTGTAGATTGTTCGCCTGTGTTTTTTGGAGATGTTTTCAAATTTTTACAAAATAAGACCTTTGACGACTCATCATACAAAGAATGCACATTAATATTTTATTCTATGCATATCAGTGCTGCTCTGCGGTATGATAATGTTACTGGATCATATGAAGGTTTTGCTAGTTTTTGAAACAATATTCTAGCATATGACCAAGATAAATTGTGCAACCATAAAACATATGACCAAGATAAGCATATGACCAAGATAGCATATGACCAAGATAAATTGTGCAACCATAAAACAAGTGCAACAGAAGCACTTGTTTTATGGTTGTGGGATTGAAAGGCCATTGGAAATGTTTTATAGGCTACATATTGTGTGATAAAATTTCCTCAACAGATTTAAGTTGCTTAATTAAAAATGCTTTAGATTTATGCGCTACTCATAATCTGAATGTTTGGAGTATAACATGTGATGGACTTATTTCCAATTTTAATGCTATGAAGAATCTTGGGCGTTCATTTGGAAGTAAAATTATTGAGATACAAGGTAGTTTTCCCCATCTTGAATATGATCATCCTATATATTATATCCCTGATCCTTGTCATATGATTAAATTAGCTCAAAACGCTTTGTGTAGTATCGGTATCATTGTTGATGAACAAAATCGATATTAATTGGGATCATATTAAAGCATTGCATAAACTGCAAGAAGAAGAAGGATTTAAGTTTGCAAATAAACTTGGCAATTACCACATTAACTTTCACAGACATAAAATTGAATGTTCAAATTGCAGCTCAAACACTAAGTGGTTCAATTGCTGATGCTATAGATTTTTTGATGGTTTCAGATCATCCAACTTTTATTGATGCCCAAGGCAAAATTAATTTTATCAGAACTTTAGACAAGTTATTCGACTAGTTAAACTCTAAAAACCTTTTTGAAAAAGGATCTAAGAAACCTTTAAGAAACCTTTAAGAAACCTTTAAGAAACCTTTATTTTTGAATGAGCTCCAAAATGAGTTGAAACCATACAAAAATCTGTAAATTACCTAGACAACTTATCAGACCTATCTAAAATTCCTTTAATTAAACACAGAAGAAAGACATTTGTACTTGGTTTCATTGTAGCAGCCACAAGTGTTAGAGATTTATCCCTTAACCTTTTATCTAGACATGAGAATCCTTTTAAATTTATTTTAATATATAAAATGACACAAGATCACGTTTAATTATTTGCTTGTATTCGCGGCAAAAATGGTTTCAATAACAATCCAGATGCACGCCAGTTAAAATCTGCTTTGAAAAGAATTTTATTAAGAAACTCTATCATAGGATCAAATTTTAGCAACTGCCTTACTTTTGACCAAAGATCTTCTGGCTCAATCTTTTTATTAAAGTGGAGTAAAAGGAGATCTCCTCTTGTTGAACAAAATACAATATCTAGTGAGGATTCTAACTATTTAAAAAAAACTTTGCTGGTTGTCTTTCATCAGTCTCTACTTCAATTTATAAAGAAGCTATACTTTTATATATTGCAGGGTTCATTGTTAGAAAACTTTATAGTGAAATTACATGTCTGACTTGTGCCAATAGTTTATTTTCTCAGAAGACTTTATCCACTGATCATGATTATTCTTTATTTTGCAGTTCATCATGGAAAAGTTTTATAACTTTTAAAAATCAAGATGGTTTAATCTTTCCATCCTGTAGTGTTTTAAAGATTGTCGAAAAATGTGAGCAGATCTCTAAAGTTTTGGTGTGTGGGACAGACCCATAATTTAAAAATATCTTTTAGAAAAAATCTTAAAAACGTTCTAGTTCACTTCATAAATCAAAAACTTGCAAATGATGCGCTGTTTACTGAACTAAATATGCCTGATTTAGAACATGAGATTTTGACTGAAGACATACATTCTTCACAGCTTTTAAAAAAAAGTTATAGATAAATATTTAACATTGCGTCTTTACTCATATGGTCAGTTGTACACTAAAAATGAATTGCATAAAGGAAAGATTTACACCAACAGTCCAATAAGCTTTTTTTGTTCAAAGATTTATGAAAAATAACAATAGTAGTATTTAATATTATTTGTATGCTATTTATGCTAAAAATAAAATTACTTCTTTAAAAAAAATATGATTACTGAAAATTCCTTAACTGTAACTGTAAACTGTAAGTTACAGTTTTTTTAACTAATTAAATTTTTTTAATTGAAAACCTACATTTAAAAATATAGCTATTTATATCAGCAACACTTTTGATTTTTTTTCATAATGGAATATGTGTACTTTTATAACAATAACTCAAAGGTTTCCAACAGGATACTTTTAAGTTACAGTTGTTAAAGTCAAAAACATATTTTTTGCCGACATATATCTGTATTTGCCAAGTAAAAAGGTAATATCTTTGTATTATATAATAACTTCTAACTTTCTTTATCTACTTACGCTTTTAAGTAGCTGTTTTTAAATAACAGTTTATAAATAAATATGTTCAATATTAATGTCTAATGTTTAAAGTTAACATCGCCAGAAATTTTTCTTCTTTGCTGCGGCTACCGGCTTTGCAACCTTCAAAAACTTGCTTCACGTTTTCTTACGGAATTTATGTGAAGTTGACATCTAGTTAACGATATCATTAACGATATCATTAACGATACTCTACTAGTTCCTTATTATAATAATATTATTTTACTTTATCATATTATAATAAAGCAAAATAGTGCGCTTCTAAATAACATACTGTTAGCCAAAACTGACATTTTAAAATTGGTCGCAGACTTAAAAAGCAATCCTTGTTATCAAATTTTGTTACTTAAATGAGCATAACTTTTTGAAGAATTGTTATTTTGCTATGAAACTTTCATAATTGTAAGGCTGATTTTAGCCTTTTTCAAATGGTTTATAATAATCAATAATAAAAATAATTTAAAATTTTTACCTATCTATATTATAGCCTAAGTATTAAGTTTACTTTAGAAAATGATGCTCTGTTCTTTTCAGGGATGCGGAAAAGTCCCAAAAGGACTGCGGCTTTACTTTTATCTACTTTTTCCAATTCTGTAGTGTTCAGAAGCTCTAAACTTGTTGTTTAATGATCTGCTATAAGAAAAAAATTCATGTGACTTTAAACTTATTGTTTTTGAGCCCAGAGTCCTTGAGTCCCGGAGTTCTTGCATCCATTATACCTATAGACTCTGGTTCTTTTATGATTTAATTTGTTCAAAGTTGTTATTAACCTTAAATGAATAAATAATCAATATATTTATTTTGCAATAGTCAAAATTGTTTTAGAAAACCTTTTGTATTTCTTTTAGCAATAAAAAAAATCGTAAAAAACTAAACGTTTTGAATAGTCAAATGCTGACATGCATAATACCACTGTTGCTGTTAAAAGTAATTTGTTATTGCAATGAGCAGCAGCTATTCATATAAATTTCCAAGAGCTGGAAAATATCTTAGACTCTAAGATATTATCCAGCAACCTCTTTCAAAACTACCAAATCATTTAGAAGAAAAATAAGATTTGGGAAAAGACAATTAGTGAAATAAGTTTCACAATTTAGTAAGCAATACCAAATTAAATTTAAACATGATACTGAATCCAAAAAATGTGGCATTAATTAAAGCAATGCCACAAGACTATGGTTCTGAGAAAACCGGAAGGAACATCAATCCATGTTTGTGCAAACAGTTTCTAAATATTTTTTTGCGCTTCAATAAGATTTGGTAAGATGGATATTTCTGTTATGTCTTCTACTATTTAAAATATAGGCAAGAATTGACTTTAATTAGACTTTAAACCACCCAAAATTATTGCTGCACAAGGGTGCCAAACATCTTCAGTTTTACACTTCAGGAAAAGAGAAAATCATCACAGTAGTTACAGCTGTGAATGCTGCTGGTAAAAATATACCTGTGATGCACCAGGTGAATCAAAATACATTTTTGCCACAGAAACAAGCCACAGATATTAGTTGATGATCATGATTCTCACAATTCAGTTGAACTATTATATTGACAACAACATTGAAATTTTTGAGATGTCAGCACATTATTCCCACTGGTTGCAGCCATTATATTGTATTTGGCTCCGTGATGAGTCTTGTTTTAAGAAGCATCATAAATTTACTATTTTTTAAATTTTTTTAAATTTTAATAGGATAGAATTGCATAAGAGATATAACTGGATTTTGCAATATCTCTTATTTGAAATACACTGCTAACACCAGTTCTCACAGTGTGTCAGCACATTTGGTGTTATACCAAAAGATGTGCATATATGAACATTTAAAAAAGCAAAAAAACTCTGCATATTGACATGTATTATTAATAAGGTTTGTCAACAGATAATATTTTTAAGAAATGTTTTCATTTTTTTTTTTTTTTCAATTATTTATTCTTTTATTATATCCAAATGTTTTAAAGTATGCTAAACATACCATGTCTAGACATAGACATATTAAAGATATAAGTAGGGTGATTGTTATCTTGATTTTTCATATGAGAGTGCAGCTCCAATCTGGTTAAAATTAAAAGTTTCATTGAGTTCTCTGATGGAAAAACCAGGTCACTATAGATATAACACTTCTACACATTATTCTCAGAAATCAAGTATATTTAAAATTTGTTGAATTTAAAAAAATAGTTTTTATCTTCCATTTACTATTCGATCCCTTTTGATTGGTATTACTTTGTTTAGTAGCAATTTTAGTAAATTTAATAAAAATGTTTTACTTTAAAAGAATATATTTATGATTCATTATTTCTATTATAGCTTTTCTAATTGTCTTATTAATTATAACTTTTTAATTGTTTTTTTTTAGATGTCTAAAATACTAAAAACTATTATATTTGGTGCCCCTGGCTCTGGAAAAGGTATGAAATGTATTCTTAATGCTTACTGTTTTTATTTTTTAAATATATTGTTGTTACTATTCTGTTTAAAAGAAAAATCTACTTTTTATTGACTAGATTATTATTTTATTTAACTTAAGTTTACTTAAAGAAATAACAAATATGGTCAGACCTTTGTTTATAAATATTGCTGCTTACTTAGCCAATTATTAAATTATTTAAAAATATGTTGACATTTTTACCATTTGAACTGTTTTACCTATTATAATGTATATTGGACTTTTTAAAACTTGCGTATTATTAGCTGTAGTGAAACCATTGTTATTATGAGACTATTAATGGCCAATATTTAGTTAAGGTAAGTTTTTGTCAAATCGAGTTATTATTATTTTTTGAAAAAAAATTATTTTTATTTTATTTTTGATTTATTTGACACTTTAAATTTATTACTGATCAGATATTATATATTTATTGCTGATCAGATATATATTGTTTGATAAATATCATAAAATTATTTCTGGCTGGATATTATATACTTATTTCTGGTAAGATATTATATATTTATTGTTGGTCAGATATATATTTATTGTTGGTCAGATATATAATTATTTCTGGACAGGATTTATTGTTGATCAGATATTAGAAATTTGTTTCTGGTCAGATAAATATTTATTGTTCATCAGATATTATATATTTATTTTTGGACAAAGATTAGATATTTATTTCTGGACAGATATTATATATTTATTTCTAGACAGATATTTTCTATTTATTACTGGTCAAATACTATATATTTATTGCTGGTCAGATAAGTATTTATTGCTGTTTAGAAAATAAAATTGTTAAGAATTATATATATTTGGTTAATATTTGTTTATTTGCGCATTTTTACTTATGAGTTTGTATAAAGCTACCTAAAAAGTCTGGGTGTAGATACGCAAAACCCTTGTATAACTTACGGAAACCATATCCAACTATGATATATACTCAACTACTTTTGCAATAACTATAGCAACTTTTTTTTTAAGTTTTAAGTTTTAAGAACATTGACTAATTAGTGAAAATAAATTTAAACTTGACATAAAATTATTGAAATTATGTAAGCAATAATTTAAAGGATTATAGATACATTTAACATTTCTATTAAAATACACCTTATTTTGAGACTCAAGTTGACATACTTTTGAATAATTTTTTTTGACAATAGTATGAACTTTACCCCAAATGCTGGGGAAAGTCAGGTAGCCCCTGACATCAGGTAACTTCGGACACTTGATGTACAGCCTAAACTAAAGAAGCTGTGTGATTTTAATTACTATAAAAACACTATTCGAGTAAAAAAAATGGCATTTGCAAAATATCTATCATCAAGCCTTGTTTTAAAGCATAAACTAGCGTGCTATTATGCACAAAGCCATTTAACAAAAGTTGGAAGTTATTTCACATAAGGCATTTTTTATCATTTTTTAATATTTAAACAAGTCTCAAGAAATCATTTAAGCAGTAAGATAAAAGAAGTAATTAATGTTATAAAAACCACCTATGAAGTTTGATTGATGATTATGTAAAAAAGTTTGCATTACAATTACATTTGATATTTGCGCTATTACAAATGTAATAACTTAAGAAAAAATAAAAAAGATTTTATTTTTATTAACCTAACTTTTCCATCAAAAATATTCAGTAAAAGAAAAAAAAGAAAGATGTTATAGACGTGTAAAAAAAGAATC
Source organism: Hydra vulgaris (assembly GCF_038396675.1). Classification (NCBI taxonomy): domain Eukaryota; kingdom Metazoa; phylum Cnidaria; class Hydrozoa; order Anthoathecata; family Hydridae; genus Hydra; species Hydra vulgaris. The sequence goes on from NC_088933.1 coordinate 16,772,848, forward strand.
ATAAAAAAAACATAATAAAAAAAAAATTATCATCTTGCAAGAGCAAGAGTATTTATTTAAACAATTTCTCATAACAAACAACAAATTAACAAACAACAAAAAAAAAAACTCAATTTAAAAATTAAAAAAAAAAAAAAAAAAATATTAGCTAAAAATTAGTACACCTTAAATTTTATTTTATATTAGCACCACTTTTGATATTTTAAATTTTGTTTGTTTGTTTTGTTATAACGATTGATTTTATCATAAGTTTTATTTTGCAAAAGTAGTTTAGAAAAATAGAATTTTATAATAGTTATATCTTTAAATAACAGATTGTGCCATATCAAAGAAGAAAAAACAGAAATTTTCTAATAGTTAAGAAAGAAATTTTCTTTATTTTACAAAAGCTTAAATTCCTTTTAAACGTGTTATAACACTGCATCAAAAATATTCATAAAGCATGCGTTTAACTATTTTGTCTTAAGGCTAGTGAAAGCGCAATGATATATATTTTTCAATAAATGATACTTGGAAACATAAATCCATATCTACACCAAAATCATGGCGAGCTAATGGGCTAAGCTGTTTTTTATTTAAACAAGGCCTGTATAATAATATGCCAAAGCAATTGGCTGGGAGTGCAAGATATTGTTTCCCACCACCAGAAGAGCAATGTGTCATTATATTTGATTCACATATTAGTATATCTAATATTTATTTAAACTAATAATTTTGTATTGATTAAAGATACATTTTTATTTACAATATATATTAAAAAAAATTTGTTCATTACTTTAATTCACTGGTTTTAAACTAGTATTTGTGAATAAGGTATGATTGGGTAGTATTGGACACATAGTTAGATGGTGGTTCCGGACAACTTTATCTATTTACACATTAAAAATTGGCAATTTTTTAAATATAAATAATAATACATTTAATATTAATATAGTACACAAACCCATAATAATAATTTGTTTAATTCCAAAAAAAAGACCTAAGATTTAAAAAGTTTTTTTTAAGTGTTATTTCATTAGCAAAAAGCTAATTTTTATTTTTCTGAATGATGACATTTTCATTCCCATTCTTTATAGATCAGAGGTGATCTTTAATGTGTTGAGAACATTTCGATGCTAATTAATTATAAATTATAATGTCACACAGGTAAAAAAGAGGTAAAATCATGGTTAAACTATGTGTATATATATTACTAAGGTACACTATCATTTTTTTGTTTCTAATTCAATAAATAAATGTTTATACTTTTAATAAAGTCTATTGACACTTTGTTTTCTGTTAGTACATGTGTACAATCAGTTTTTTACCTTAAGTGTCCAGGGGAAAATTTTTGTTGTTGTTGGCCTGTGCAACTATTAAAAGCACTATTCTAAAGGAGTTATAAATTTAGATATTAATTAAAATATTAGTTAGAACTTTTAATGGTTTATAATCTAGTTAAATGAAAACTGCTATTAGAGTATAAATTACTACCCGTAATTAATATTTAATAAATATAATAAATTTAATAACATCTAACAACTACAATAAATCAAAATTTCATAATTAGATCCTAGTTATGTGTTTCAAACACTAAAAAAGTCAGGAGATTCATTGATACGTATTGAGATAATAGTAGATCCTATGAAAGCTCAAACTTTCAGTGTTTACTTATAATATAACAAGATACTCATTGAAGCAAAATCTTGAAGTTAGCATAAAGTATGAAGAGGTTATAGCATAAACAACTAATTGGCTAAAATTTATCACCAAACAGCTCACTTTAAAACCCCAAAACTCTCCTCAAAAATAAAATTAAAAAAATATATTGCTTCAATGAGTTTATCATATATTACAACTGTAAAAAAATTCAAAGTACCATAACGAGCAGTTTTCAAGTTATTTATTGCAGCATGCTAAAAAATGGCACTCCAAAAACCAATTTAAGTTAATAAAAATTAAAAAAATAAGTTAAAATATTAAAACAAACTTTCATTTCATTTCTAAAGATTTGTTATTACTCCTCGATGTAAGAGCAGTAGTCTAATTTTATAAAGGGATTAGATGCTTTTATTTCTTCTCATTGTTTCCAAGTCAAGTCTCATTCTACTCCATGGTTTTCACTCCCAGTGCAGCTGCTATATCTAATTGAAATCATTTTTTTTTATCTTTTTCAAAAGAACAACTCTCTTGAGAACAACCAGCTATTTATTATTGCAAGAAATCGATATAAAAAGGTGCTGTCAGATGCTAAGCTCCATTAGTCTCAGTGCTCTAAATCTCGTATCTTATCTCAGAAGTTAGACTCAAGAGACTTTTGGAAAATCTTTAACAGCGTCATTAACAAGGGTAGGTCTAACATTCTGAGAGAAGGAAAAAAATAGGAAAATAGCATCTGTTGTTCCAATTTTTAAAAACTCCTGTGAACATTCTGACTCATCCAATTATCACCCAATCAGTCTTCCAATTATCACCCAATCAGTCTTCTTTCTGTTATTAGCAAGGTCTTTGAGTCTTTGATAAACAAATTTCTCACATCCCATCTAGAGTCAAATAACTTGTCAGACAATCAATACAGTTTTCGATCCTCTCACTCTATGGCTGACTTGCTAACTGCTGTGACTGAAAGATTTTATCATGCATTAAATGGAGGCAATGCATTAAATAAAGGCTTTTGACAAAGTTTAGCATGTTGGTCTTCTCCATGAGCTTGTTTCATATGGTGTAATTGGGAAAGTTTTTTAGATTATCAAATCGAATCTTTCTAACCGCTTTATTAAAGCCATCCTCGAAGGCCAACACTCTTTATTTCCAGTAACTTCTGGGGTACCTCAAGGTTCTATCCTTGGTCCTATTTTGTTTCTTATCTATATTAATAATCTTCCTGACAACCTTAAAGCTGCTCTTTTTGCTGATGACTCAACTTTATACTCCTGTCTTGACAAAAAGTCTTCTCATTTCGATTGCTTAGAACAGGCAGCCAATCTTGAATCTAATCTCACTTCTGTAACAGATTGGGGCTCACAGTGGCTTGTAAATTTTAACTCCAACAAAGCTCAGTTCTTTATTGGAAACAACTATTGCAGTACTGTCGACATTCCTATATTAATGAATGGCAACCCTATCAATGAGTCATCTTTTTTAGGTTTTCTTTACTACTGACCTTTCATGGAAACCATATATACAATCGATTGCTAAATTAGCATCTGCTGAAGTTCTCTCTCCTGATTCGATTCTCTACCTCTACAAATCTCTTATTCGTCCCTGTAAGGAATACTGTTGTCATATTTGGGCTGGTTTTTCTAATAATGCTCTTTCTCTTCAAGAGAAGGTTGAATAACGCATTGTAAACCTAGTTGGACCTGGTCTATCTGCTAAGCTTGAGCCTCTTTCCCATTGTCATAAAGTTGCATCTCTTTCTCTTTTCTACAAATACTATCATGGCCACTGCTCAAAGAAGTTTTCATCTCTAGTTCCATCAAATAAAACTCATTCTCGCTTGACTTGTCATCTATCAAAGTCTTATTCTTATACTGTATTTGTCCCTGCATGCTCCAAAAACTTTTATTTGTCTAGCTTTTTCCCCCACACTTCAACCCTTTGGAACTCTCTCCCATCTTCATGTTTTCCTGACTCATACAACCTTCAACTCTTTAAGTCTTCTGTCAACTGTTTCCTTGCTCTATAACTCTATTCTTTTTTTTCTAGTAACTCCCAATTTAATAGCAGTTGCTTGCAGCCTTGTTGGAAGTGAATCAGAATTAAAATAAAAATAAAAAAAGCAGTATATATAAACTCATAAAAGTTTTTATGAGCTTTATTTAACTATTTAAGTTCCATATAGAAATTAATATTCATGTTTAGCAAAACTGAAAAATTTTGAAAAATATGTATTCTAAAAAGTGCAAAAATTATGTTAACCTAATTTCAAATTTCAATAAAAATATCAGTTAGAAGATTAAATTAAACTAAAATCATTAAAAGCTATGATGCTGGAACATCAAAAACTACGATGCTGGATCATCATAAGTTATTCCATCTCTTTCTTTATCTTGATCAACCTTTTCATTTTGCTCTATGTTTCCAATGTTGGTTTAATTTATCACTTGATTTTTTTGCTATATTTTTTATTTTTAACTATCTTTTTGATTGCAAAACGTTATATAATTATTACCGGGATTATTAGTTCTAAATAATTATTTGGTTTATTACTTTATGTTTTGGATTTATTGTTTTGATATAATATTTATATAAATATTTATTGTTATAAGTTTTTTCATGAAGGCACCTTTCTAACATATTTTTATCAGATAAATCAGTAAATATTGACTTGGTTATGTCCCTAATTACAACAGGCTGTCCTGGTTTTTCTTTATGCACATATTTCAATAATATTGTGTGCTAGCACCAGGTATTAATAGTTCCACAACATATTGAATGTCTTACTTCTGGAGATGATGTCTTAATTTCACAAAACCACAGCTTTTGTAATGTCCTTTTTCAATTTCATGCATTAAAATTACTTAATATAGATTTATATAAAAAAATCATCAGAAGTTTTATATGAAACTTTGTTACTGGTATAGAACTTCATATTCCTTAAACACTCAGTGCAATTAAATACCAACAAAGAACTTAAACTGTTTTTATTTTTATGACCTTTATTCATGTTAATAGACTCTATCTCACAGTCAGGGCATATTCAAACAAAGGCAAGAGATTGTATAATAACATCAACATCAATTAAAAGATTATTTGAACTCATTTTGATTAGTGTGAGGTTGTGGAATAGCTTCATCATTGACAATAAGATCATTGATTGAGATTGTAAAGTTAGGCAAAAAAAATAATGATGATTCTTCATTGCAAAAGCATCAATATTTCTAGAAAAAACTGGCAATCTTGATTTTCATTATCCTTTTTTTTTTGAAAAAACTTTAGAAGCACAAGTTTTTCTTCTCCTCAAAACATCAGTTTTTATATTGTACAATTAGAAATAATATTTATTTTATTCTCCACTAAAAAAAAACAAAAAAAAATAATAAAGAGTTATACTCAGGTTAAATTTAACATCAATAACTAAAAAAGATAACAAGAGCTTTCAATTTACACTTAACAAGAAGTTAAGCAACATTTCAGCAAGTAAAGTAGTTTTGTTATTTTTATGGCAAAAAAAAAGAAAAATTATTTCTCAAGCAGTTCAATAAGAATCAATATATGATATATATTAATTGCTATGCTATTGCTAAGGAGCAATACACTTTAGTACCTTATTTTAAATAAAAAATCAGAGCATTTAGACCATACTTTTAAATTTTGATATTTTTGACTACCTGAAATTCTTATTCTACAGATCCTAATTTTTTTCCTGACATTAATAATTTATATAAACTAATATCAGCCAAATAACAAATACCACTTCACTTTTAACAAAAACGGGCCATTTTAAGAAACCAGGTCAATATTAAAATTGCATTATCTTGTCAAACACTCAATATTTTTAGCTGAAATTTTGTATGCAATATTTTTTTATAATTAGGAATAATGTGTCAAAATATAACACAAAAAAAAAGGTATATGGTTCAATGGACTGGGTGATTTGATGTGGCAGTACCCTTATATAAAACTTAATTAACTGGCAATAATTGTAACAAATTTTTTATATATTAATATATTTTATTAAACATAAAACTACGTAACTTATTTTAATAAATATAAGTTTATTGAACTTGATATTGTAAATATGATTTTTCCCTTCAGACTGGAAGTTTTATTAGCACCAATTTATTTCATTAGCACCTTATTTATTTGTAGGCACACAAAATTGTGTGTTTGTTAAATCAAACATTATTCTAATAGAATAAAATAAGAAATTTTTTAGATCTTGCATAGAATTTCTGTCATCTTTTATACTTATACTAACTGTCAACATGTGTAGACTAAAATACTTCTGCAAAGTGTGTAGAACTAAAATACTTCTGCAAAATGTGTAGACTAAATAGTATACAACATTTTAACAGAGTATGTGCAAAAGGATTCCTTTTGCAGTAATAACTTAATTTATAATATTTTCTTTAGGGTAAATAAGGGGTAAATAAGGGGAAGTAAATAAAAAAATAAATAAATTAAAAAACTACTTTTTATTAAACTTTTACAAATGTTTAATCTAAAAACTAAAAAATGATTTAAAAATCTTACCTGAAATTTAAACAAAAAAAATCAGCATATGTGAGCAATGCAAATATTTTAAAGTTACACCAATAGGTTTGGTAGCTTCTACCTAACGTAACTTTTCTTGCGTGAATCATACTGTGCATTTTCTGAAGATGTTTTGTGAATACCATAATTTGAGAATTGAACTAACAAAAATACATCATAAGTTTTGCACTAAACAACTGCGCAAGTTTTGTGAATACGAAATTTGTAAGTTTAGAACTTATGCCAAACTTATGCTTAAAAATGTTTTGTGAATCCGCACCCTGGTGTTTAGTTATTAACTATAATAAAGTTAGACAATTTAGTTAAAAGGTTGCAGGCCTTGATTTAAATAAAAAATGCTTAACGCAATAGCCTAATTTAAATTTGAAATCATAAAATTCTTTTTTTTTTCTTTTTTTTTTAAATACTAACTTTTTTAAATTACTGCAAAAATATTAATTACCACAAAACAAAATGCTATTTAACTTCTTTTTTATTATTACTATAAGAGAATGTTTCTTTTCTTTTTTTTTTTAATATTGAATAATTAAATTTAATATTACATTTTTAAAAATGTTTGATATCATCAAATTTCTTTCTTTTATCGACATTTGTATAAATGAATTAAATTATGTTAAATTTTTGAATTTTTTATTGATTATTTCTTAAATTTCTAATTGCCGCTTTGTAACTACAAATGATTCTTTATTTAAAAAAAATTAGCGAGTAACAAATAAAAAAATTATATTACTTTATTTACTTTATTTATTAAAAGTTTTTTTAACCATTTTGTTGTGAAAGATTATTTTTCCAAACATCATTTATTAAAATTATATTGCTATATATATCGTTTATTAAAAAATAATTGCTGCGATTTAACTTTTTAAATTTTTGATGCAGCCATTTATTTAAAATTTTAAGTAAAAAAAAAAAGTGTTTAGGAAGGAAAACCGAAAAAGCAATTGAGATAAAAATGAGCTATTTTTTTTTAGAACAAATAAAACTTAAATATTGAACAAAATTTAGTAATATTTTAAAATAAATTTGACAGTTAAGTTAAACCCAAGCATTAACTTTAATTTTAATAAACTTAAATATATTATTTAAATCAAAATTAAGTTATATATTTTTTAAATCTAAATTAAATTATATATTTTTTTTCATCAGAATAAAATTATATATTTTTATTAAATTAGCTTTAAATTAAATCATTTTTTTTTTTTATCAGAATTAGATTATATTATTATGATCTTTGCTTCAAGCTTAAAGTATTAGCGTTTTTCAAGCAATAAAATCAATCATTAAAATAAAAATTAAAAAAAATAAGTTTTTAATTTTATTTGAGTTTTTTTTGTTAGTAAATAGTGCTTATATCTAACATAATTGTCATTCAAACTTTTGTAACAAATAGTTTTACCTAAAAGTCATTCAAAAGTTAATGTGCTTTTTTTTTAAATTAATTACTTTTATCTTACCGCTTTTAGCATAATTTAAAAGTTAAAAAATGATAAAAAGTTGCTTAACCAAAATTGCTTGCTGCTTATGTAAAATCACTTAAGGCATACATAAATGGCTCTATGTGTAATGCTTTAAAACAAGGCCTGAGGTTGTATAAACAAAGTTTAAATATAAAAATTTGGGGGCATGTAAAACTATGTATAAATATGAAGAAAAAAAAACAAAATATACGAAAATTTTACATTTTTATCAAATTTTATTTGTATTTGAAATTGCTATTGCGAAAGTGACACATGAGCAAATTCACCTTTTGTATTGCATAATACAAAAGTAATAATTAATAGTTCCGTAATAATGCTTTATGAAAAGAAACTTGCAAAAAAATCATTTCGAAAGAATACTTGTGAAACAGTTTCTTATGGAAGGAGCATTTTGGAATGTGCACTTACGGAAATAACTTGAAAGTTATTTCCGTAAGTGCACATTCCTAAATGCTCCTTCATTAAACTGTATCACAATATGTTATTATTTATTATTTTTTCAATTTATACATATATATATATATATATATATATATATATATATATATATATATATATATATATATATATATATATATATATATATATATATATATATATAATTATTAAGGTGCTCTAAGAAGTCCTAATGGTCTTATTACTGAGCACCAGCGCATAGAGAATAGCATTTAATAGATTGGCTCTCCATTTCCAACCTGTGACCTGGGGAAAGTTGGGGGAGGGGAGCTGAAACAGAAATTAAAGGGGCTTAATGCAGCTAAAATATAAATAGAAAAATTGAAATTTGAGTTAGTTTGGGGGTAAGGGGCAAACCTCCCTCCTCTCCCTGTCCCTATGCTAGTGTTTATATATATATATCAAGTATCATTTTTTGATTATTTATTGCCTTTGGCTTAGCAGAAATGGTGGTTTACTAATTATATTCTCATATATAAAAGTCCAGTAAAAGATTATAAGGCTCCATTATAAAGTTTAATTTAACTTCACGTGTTGTTGAATTTCTCATTGTTTCTCATTGAATCTTGCGATTAACACTACCTTTCAGACTAATTACAGCTCTGAAACTTTCAGCGTTTGTGTAGTCCTGGTTAGCTTCTATGTTAAAATTGTTTCCAGGGATGAAAACCCAGGGTAAAGGTTGTATTGTAAGAGCAAGTTTTTTTGCTACAAAATCTTGAAATTTTCACCCTCCAAAATTGCTTGAGCTTTAAAACTTTCAGCAGTTATATAGTCCCAATGATTGGGATGTTACATTTTAAAACATTTACCAAAGCCAAAAACATTAGAATGAACTAATGCCCTTCCCACCTTCCTAATTTTTGAAAAAATCTTTAAAAAGATTGTTTTTTAAAAAAAAATTTATTTACTTGTTGTTATAAAGGTAATAAAAGCAAAAGCTCATATAACACCTCAAAAATAAAAAAGTGAAACTAACTAAACATAAAATCATTCTATTTGAAAACAAGTGAGAGCTTTAAACATTATACTATATAGTTATTTTTTAGCATTTATTTCTTAAATTAGGTCTTTTTTTTGAGTTCAACAAAGGTAATTTTTCCTGATTACGTAATTGCATTTGTATTTTAATGTTGTTCAAGTTATCTTGACATTTTGAAAAGTAAATTTTATGAAAGTCTAGGTTTTGTTTCCACAATTTTTGTACAATTTCTGTTTTACAGTTTAATCTGATATAAGGCACGTGATGCAAATGAATTTACTCAATTTACTAATGACCTAATCTTAGTTTGATTATTTTTTCTTCAATAAACTGATTTCTAAAAATTATTTGCTCATGCTAATTCTTCTTTGAAGAGATATGAACTGATTTTGTAAAAACACTATGATGAAGTTATATGGTAGCATAAGTTTAGTTTATAGCGACAAGATAAAATGTTTGTTTTCCTTTCTCACCTTTTATTTTTATTTTTTTTTATTTTAATAAGTAATCTATTCACAAGTAAGTGTTTTTCGGAGTTATTAGTAGAAAGAGGGTTGTAACCACAATTAAAGCCTCCTTGATTGTAGTAGTTTTCGACCTTGGGGAGGTGAATTAACATTAAAAAAATAATAATGAATTCAAGATTAAATTGAAGATTTAAGTTAGGCAATTTTTTTTTAGAAACGGGAATGTTAGTTCTTAGGTTGGGAATTAACTTAAAATTTTATAAATAAATAAAAAAAAAAATAGAATATAAAATAGAAAAATGTTGAATGTAAAATTTAGTTTCAAAGAAATGTAAAATACTTTTCCAATTTTTATTAAATTTTAATAAAAATTGCAAAATTATTAAAAATAATTGAAAAAAAATTGAATAATTCAATTTTTCTTACATTCATTATGTAATTTTTATTAAAGTTGCAGTTGCAGCAAATGCAATTTTTGTTAGTTTTTTTCTTAGTTTTTTTCTATTATTCATTATGTAAATTATGTCTTTCCACCATAGATTATTACAGATTATAATATGCATATAATATGATTATCAGATTTAATTTAAGATTATAAGAAAGGGAGAAGTGCTTTTGTTTAAGAGAATTCTTTTCATAAATGTATTTAAATTTTTTGTTTCTTATTAAAATTTAATAAATCTGATTTAATAAATCAATATCTTGTCAAGTTCTTTTGACCTAATACATCTACAAGCATAAATTATGTTTACAAATATTTTATAGGTAGTTGATAAAATCTATCTTGAAATCGTTTATAATCTTTATTAAAAATGTTACATTAAATACGTAAAAATTATAAGAAATAAATAAATTGTGATAAACAAACAAAAGGTTATGTTAAGTATAAGATTGTTTTATGAAATAAATTATAAGGAAATATAATCTTGTTGAAATACCAAGTTTGGATTCTATTAATAACTTGTTAAATTAATTTAAATGATTTTTAACACGGTTTAAAATTAAATTTAATTTGTAACGTACTTTAAAATGCTTCAAAAATATCAATACTTTTCAGACTCCTGTAAGAAGATTTAAATAATTACAACACATTAAAAGCAAAGGGTTTTAAAGTATTTGTAAATTGTTTTTTATATTTTTCGATACTGCTAAATGCAGAGTTCTCGCATATTCTAGTTATTTTTTCTTACAAACACCAAAGTTTACAAACTTCTTATTTTCAATCACATTTCCGACTACCAACCAAAAGTCTAAGTGTACACCCCTGGGCTAATTATTGTAAACTTCAAGTTATGTAATGTTAAAAATTATATCAAGTTTTACAGTTTTACTTTTACTTGAAAATTCTTGATTGTGGCAATATCTCCTTAATTTTAAATTGTAGCATTTATTTACTGTTTTATAAAGTATTGTTTTTATTAAATAGTGTTAAAACTTTATACAAATAATGTCTTAGTGGCTAAAACAATTAGCTCACAGCATTTCTGAAGTGTATTGCCATCGTTTAAGTCTTTGGGCTTGCACTTTTTTTTTAACTAAATCTTTTTTGATTTTTGAATAAATTTTTTTTCAAAATTTTTTTTTAATAAAATATTTTTGAAGTTCTATAAAAATTATATACATATCATATATAAAGATATTATAGCAAGATTATATATACTATAACAAACGTAAGGGAGAGAGTTTTTAAAATAGTTTAAATTTCTAAAAACATCAAAACACCAGGAGACATTTGTTGGGCAATTTCATAATAGAGATACTTTTGTTATAAATGTGCTTAGGTAATTAGTGGTCTGCATGTTTAACGCTTATTACAGAGACAACTTACTCTCTTATAGGAAAAAAGATTATTCATTCAAACTTTTATTTTCTTCAAAATTAATTAATGGGATGAAGGTTCTAATAAGCTGTGGGCGGTCTAAAAAAATTAATTTATAAAAATTTATTAGAAAGTTAAATTAAGATTCTTAAAAATTAGGAAATTAAAAAATATATAAGCTAAAATTAAGTCTTTATGAAGAAAAAATAATAATAGTTCTTGTTTTTTTTATTTTTACAGAAGTTTACAGTTTTACAATAAGAAGTTATTGAACATTTTTTGTTAAATCAAAACCAGATTTTGAAGATTTTTATTTTCTACCACTAAAAATTATTAAAATAAAATATTTAATGTATAAGTATAAAAGTAGAATTCTTTTTAATAATACTTTTTTATTATACTTTTTAATAATACTTTTTAATAATACTTTTTAATAATACTTTTTAATAAGCATTGAATAATGAATAAGTATTGAATAGATATTGTAAAATATCTTTTACCAATCACTTAAAGTTTGTGACCTTGTTTTATTTTGCTTATAGTTTTGACAAATTACAACAACAACAACAAAAATTCACAACATTTACTATAGCTTAAACCCATCCCAAATCTTCAGTCAATATAGCAGCACTCCTTTGCAACATCAGTAAGATAAGATAGTCAATTTATATACTGAAGCCCCCAGAAACAAGCTATTTCAGTGTAACATCACAGTACTTATCTAAACATGCATTTATAGTTGTATATATATATATATATATATATATATATATATATATATATATATATATATATATATATATATATATATATATATATCAGGCCTTGTTTTAAATAAAAAGCTTAACACAGTAGCCTAATATGAATTTGATGTCATAGAATTTTATTTTTTATTTTATTTTTTAAAGACATTAACTTTTTTAAATTACTGCAATAATATTATAACCGCAAAACCAATTAAACATTATTTAACTTTTTTATTATTATTATTTACTATAAGGAAATGTTTGTTTTCTTTAATTTTTTTTTTTTATATATTAAATAATTAAATTTAATACATTTAAAAAAATGTTTGATATTAACAAATTTCTTTCTTTTCTCAACATTTATATAAATGAATTAAATTATGTTAAATTTTTGAATATTTAAATAATTGTTTCTTAAATTTCTAAATGCGGCTTTGCTACTACAAATGATTTTTTATTTTAAAAAAATTAGTGAGTAACAAATTAAAAATTTTATTTATTAAAAGTTTATTACTTTATTAAAGATTTTATTGTGAAAGCAAAGATTATTTTTCCAAACATCATTTATTAAAATTGTATTGTTGTATATATTGTTTATTAAAAAATAATCGTTGCGATTTAACTTGTGTTATAAAAAAAAAATTAATTTTGGTGCAAATTTTTGATGCAGCCATTTATTTAAAAATTAATTTTGAGCAAAAAAAATGTTTCAGAAGGAAAACCACAAAACAATTGAGATAAAAATGAGCTAATTTTTTTTTAAGAATAATAAAGTTATTGAATATTGAACAATATTTAGTAATATTTGATAAATTTGACAGTTATACATAAGTTTAGATAAATTTGACAGTTAAGTTAAACCCAAGCATTAACTTTAATTTTAATAAACTTAAATGTATTTTTTGAATCAAAAATAAAAAATATATATATTTTAAATCTAAGTTAAATTATTTTTTTTTATATCAGAATTAAATTATTAATTTTTAATAAATTAGTTTTAAATTAAATCATATATTTTTTATCAGAATTAAATATTAGTATGATATTTGCTTTAAGCTTAAAATAGCATTTTCCAAGTTAGCTTTTTCCAAAGTTAAGGTTTTCCAAGCGAAAAAATCAATCATAACAATAAAATAAAACCAAAATAAAAATAAGTTTTTAATTTTATTAGAGTTTTTTTTCATTAGTAAATTAAAGTAAGCGCTTATATCTAACATAATTGTTATTCAAATTTATGTAACAAATATTTTTACATAATTATCATTTAAAAGTTAATGTGGTTTTTTTAAAAATTAATTACTTCTTATTCTAAATTAAAAGTTAAAAAATGATAAAAAGTTGCTTAACCAAAATCGCTTACTGCTTATCTAAAATTAAAAAGGCATGCATAAATCGCTTTACACATAATGCTTTAAAACAAGGCCTCTATATATATATATATATATATATATATATATATATATATATATATATATATATATATATATATATATATATATGTATGTATATACTAAATTTGTTTTCAGGAACGATTTCTTCTCGAATGGTTAATGATTTTAATCTGCTGCATATATCTAGCAGTGATTTATTGCGAAACCAAGTAACTGCTCACACACCAGTAGGTCAAGAAATTGCAAAATATATGAGTGAAGGAAAACTTATTCCTGATCCTTTAATGATTGATATCTTTAACAAAGAGTTACAAAAAGTCAATCAAAGTTGGCTTTTGGATGGTATGTCTTATTTTTACATATTTTTTTTAAATATTGAAATAATTTAACTATTTTATTTTAAATTCTCAAATTATTTAGTCTCAGATTATTAAATGTTTAAGAATTGCTAAATCCTAAGGACTTTAATCATTTTGAAGCCTTGAAAGTCTAAAATATAGCTCATATATCCAGCAGCTCATATATCCAGCAACTTATATATCCAGCAACTTATATATCAGATAATTAAAGAGTTGAACTAAATTAAATAAAGTTATATTAGTTAAGTCTTTCAATAAATAGTTATTAAAATTCTTTCAATGAACAGTCAATTAGAAGTAAGAGTAAAATTATCTTGATTAAAATTTTTGAATATGTTATTTAAGAAGTAATTAAAGGAGTAAAGTTTGAAAAAAAAAAATTCCTTTTAATTTTAGCATTTTTTTTAAAGGTTAATAAGACCAATTCTATTGACTACTTTTTGGGAATGACTCTACATTTTACATATAGAAAATGCTGTTCAAGTTCTGTTTTTGTGTTATTCTATTATTAATTTTTTTCAATAAATTTGTTATACAATATGTAATACAATATACTTTTGATAACTTTATTATTGTAGTTGTATTACTTTTATTGACTTTATTATTGTTTTTATAATATATTTTTTGTCGTATGTTTAATAATTCAATAGCATTTTCAAGGTTTTCCCAGAACTCTTACTCAAGCCAAAGGATTGGCAGAAATTCATAGTGTGAACTTGGCAATCAATTTAAATGTTCCCTTTGAAACTATAAGAAAGCGTCTTGAAGTGAGTTTTTTATTACATAAAAGAATATTATATGTTCCACATTTATGTTGCAGAAAACTTAAATGTTATGCTTTGTTACATATTATTTTATTGCTATATTATAAAAATTTATTATTATTGTTTAAGATTTACTATAGACTTTAAATATACTTCTAGATACTATTATAATCAAACTGTGTCATTATAATGAAACTGTTTGGGTAGATTTAATAAGCTTTTTATGTAGCTTAAGGTGGAGAAGAAAACCTTTCCTAACATACTTTATGTCATACATTTGATTTTTCTGTTTACAGTTGTTACTATTATTAGTTAATATTATTTTAACTATTATTTACAATTATTAAACTTAGAATAAATAAATTTTTTTAAATTACTTTTACTTAAATTTATTTTTATTTAAATTACTTTTTAAAAAAAAATCAATTTACTCTCGATAAGGCTGCAGTTAATCATTATTTAAGTAGCTAGAAAACAAAGAAGATTTTTAGAGAGCAAGAAAACTTTTTTTCTTAAATGTTAATTTAACCTCCATAAAGCTGAGAAGACCAGTGCAGACGAGGAGGTTACTTAATTGTGGTTATAACCTTCTCTTAACCGTATAACTCTAAAACACAAACCTTGACAAACAAGGCCACTGCGCAAAGAATCAAGTTGAGCATGGTACTACCAGGGACGTGGTGGGGAACTCAGAACCTCTCACTTATGAAGCTAGCGCTCTACCACTACTGCATTTAACAGAAGACTTAAAAAACTGTTAATTGTCAGAAAAACCTAAAAACAGGAAAGAATTCCAAAGCACTGATTTTTGTGAACAAATAATAAACAAATAAAAACTTTTTATATAAAGACATAACAACAGCCATATCAGTAAGGAAATAATAAACAACAACAGGAGAGAATTTCAATTGATTGCATCGCATTTTTTAGTAGAAAATGTAAACTTTTTAGTCAAAAATCTAAATTTTTATCAAGCAAGAATATTTGTAATGTTTAATGATAAATTACCTGCCTTGTGAAAATTTTAGGAAGTCATTTTTTTTTTAAACAAAACAAACCAAAAGAAAAATAAAGAAAATTTAAAGATTAAGCAAAATCAAGTAACAACTAATGTTAGTCAAATAACGATAATCAAATAATTATTAAGAAGGCAGCGAGGTTTATGGTAGCAAGGAGAATAATTTTTGTATTTTGTTTATATTAGTGGAGTGTAAGCCTAAATGTGTGTGCTGTTTATTTATTTGTTGTATTTGTGTTGTTTATTTTTTTATGTTGTTTATTACTTATGTGTTGTATTTTTTTTGTTGTTTATTTGTGTTATTTATTGTTTATTTATCATTTATTTCTATTTTTAAGTATTTGTATGCAATATTTATTTACAAGCTATTTGTAAATAAAGATCGTATACAAATGTATGTATTTTTTACATCAAAGCATTCCTTTTTTTTTAGGAGCGCTGGATCCATAAACCATCTGGTAGAACATACCATCTGACATGGAGTCCACCTAAAATAGCTGTAAGAATATTTGAATAAGATATGAAGTAATCAAATAACTTATTAAATATTATTATGTTATGAAGATTTTATTTTATGTAATTCTAAAAGTTTTTACTTTATTTAAATGTATGATGTGTGTATATATATATATATATATATATATATATATATATATATATATATATATATATATATATATATATATATGGCATACTATTTCTTGTTTTTTCAAATTTTTGCAGATATAAGGCTGCGCACACTTGAACCTTTCTGCAGCATTTTGTTGACTTATTGAATCATTGTTGTTGAAAGCACCGTGAAGCAACATTAAATGATTTTCATAGTATTTCAAAAATAAATTGTGAAGCAACATTAAATGATTTTCATAGTATTTCAAAAATAAATTGTGAAGCAACATTAAATGATTATAAAAAAAAATATTCAAATATTTCGACTAAATCAACTTTTAGGAGACTTAGTCATTTTCAAATATATATTAGTTGATTTTGGTAGACTTTAAAAATACATTAATCAATTTATAGGACAGTCAAATTATTTCAAAGTCATAACAACACTAAACTATAGACAACTTTTATAATCAATTAAAAGTTTCTATATACTATTTTATAATCAATTAAAAGTTTCATGTGGTTTTAAATTGATTATAAGATAGTTTTTATTTAAAGTGAAAAAAGTCGAATAAACTGGAACTGCTCAAAAAGAACAAATATAAAAATTTAAAACAAAATGGCTGCTAGAACAGCTTTGAAGTATTTTAGAAAAATGTTCAAAATTTTTCGAATTTTTTTGTTTTTAGCTTATTATAAAATGCAAAATAAAAACAAGTTAAGTACAAAACTATTTTTTTTTTTTATGACTAATCCGAAAAAATCTTTTTAATTGATAAATAATCATTTTATCTGACAAAAAACTGTCTATAATATCTCTTAAATGTTTAAATATAATTTTTTTTAAACAAAAAATGAAGAATTTAGTTACAAAAACCTCATTATTTTGTTAGAATACGCTTTCACTTGTTTCATACTGCACTTTTTTGCACCTCTTGCACCCATATAAATATAGAATATATAAGGTGACACCCATTGGAAGTTGGAATGTAAAAGGTCACGACTGCAAAGCACCCACTGCACCCATGCTTCCGACATCTCTGTCAATTATATTAATAACCCTTATACCATAGAATCAACAAAATAATGATTTTTATTTTATTCTTTGCAAATATTAATTAACAAGAAATATTAAAAAGTATAATCACCTAATATTACCAGAACAGATAAGGCACATAAGGTGAGGTACATATTTATCATTTGTGTAAAAGGTGAGGTAAGGTATATTATTAGATAAGGTAGCGTATTTTAGTAGGTGTTGTAAGGTATAAAAAGATGAGGTAAGGTGTATTAGTAGGTGAGGTAAGGTACATTAGTAGTTGAAGTAAGGTATATTAGTAAGTGAGGTAAGGTATATATCATATATATGCAATAAAATTAACTTTTTTTTTTAAAGAAGAGAATTGTATTTGAATCACAATTAATTTCGTTTGTATTTATACTATAGTTATAAATATTTATAATATAAATACAATTCTATAAATTTTATAGAAATCCAAATTTTGTCTGTAAAAAATATTTAATGAAAATTTTTGTTTATTTAGGGTATTGATGATTTGACTGGTGAAAAATTAATTCAACGAGACGATGATAAAGTATTTTTATTCTTTATTTTGCAGAATATTTTTGTTTTGCAAGATTAAAACTTTTTTATTTTGTAATTAAAACAATTATTTTTCAGCCAGAAATAGTTCAACAGAGATTAAAAGTTTATGATGAGTTAACTCGTCCTCTTCTTCGTTTCTATAAGTATTTTATTTATTAATGTTTTTTGTTACATAAAAAATATAGAAACTTAAAAATTTTGGGAGTATATTTAAAATTGTTTTTCTATAAATTTTTAGGGATGCTGGAATACTTCAAACTTTTAGTGGTACGGAATCTAACGTTATTTATCCTGAACTACAAAATTTTTTAAAAGTTTATTTACATAGTTTTAATGCACAATAAAAAGTCTAGTTAAATGTTTAAAAATTAAAATTTTTGTTAAAGATAAAACAAACTTACTTTCACTTTTACAATTCAAAGTTTTATAAAGAATTTTATACTAATAACAAATCATACTAATATTTCACTTTTTTAGTTTGAGTTTGAAATCATTTAAATCTAAATGCAAAAATCAATTTTTAAAACTCATATGAAATGATAGTCATTACAATAATCTTCGTTCAAAAGCTTTTTGTGTGCGAATTGTTTGGTTCTAACAAGTAATCTTGAATAAATTTTTTTTTCGTAACCGCTTTTATTATTTTATTGATCTTAAATTTTTTCAAATTGTTAAAAATTTTAAGAACGCTTAAGTACGTGCGGGGGTTAGTTGGAAATTTTTTTACTTGAAACCGAGATGCAAATCTTTTTTAGGAATTTTCTTTTATTGCCTAAATACTACTTACTAAACCCCATAATAAGCCATTAAAAAAAAAAAGCATTAATAACAGTAGAAATAGAAATTTCAAAGTTAATTACAAAAAAAATATTACTAAATTTACTGAAATTAACTTTTTACATAGACCAAATTGCACTGTTTAGGGAATCTGTGAAAAGATTTTTTTTTGAGTTTTATACCCAAGAATGCTGAATTTTCTTTAATTTCCTTTTTTAAGGTATTATAATTAGGAAAAATAAATATACATAATACTTACAATACCGTAATTTATATTGAAGTTTGTATCAATATTTCATTAATGTTATTTTATCAATTTGATAGGTAATAATTTTGTATATCCCCAAGATCGCACTATGCGTCGCTCTAATACAAAATGAGGAAATAGGCTTAGAAATTAGGAGCATTCAACATATAGAGCTGATTTTTTCACAAGACATCGAGCTTTTGTTTATGCTTCTATATTTAAAAGAAAAGTACCCGAGTTTTATAAAAAAAACAGTTTACTGTATTTTTTTTCGGTTCATCCGGACTAATTTCTGACTAATCGAAAAATTACAAATGTCCGGATATTTTTATTCAAAAAACAGTGGGCGCCGATATTTTATAGAATTTTACGAACTATTTTAGAAATTTATAAACAATATCATTAAATATAAACTTATTAAAATTATAAACAAATCTGTTATCTAATTCTTTGTTCCTTAGTTTCTTACAAAGTTTCTCAATGTTTTAATAGATGTTTTTAATAACTTGTGGCTATGAAAGTAGCCATATTTTTAAAAATTCAACGCAGAACAGCCTATCACTATAACATTTAGTTAATAATATAGATCTTATTAAATTATTTCTTAAATACTTTTTAAAAACAAAAAACAAAACTTTAAATTGTTATTATAAATTATAATAAGATTTCAAAAAAATTATAATATATTATAATTTCTCATTGAAAATCTATATTCGCTCTTGTAGTCGCGCTGTTCATATCAATGAATAAGTCTCGAAACAACTTATTTGTTCTGATATAGGTGCTCTTTTTGGTACACTATAAATAATCATATCTCCTAATCTCATATTTCCTAATCCATATTTCAGGATCTTTTTCTAATCTTTTATATATTAGTTATTATTATTAAAAAAAGTTATGAATTGTATTTGTTTAGCACTATATTTATTATTTATATATATATATATATATATATATATACATACATGCATGTATATTAAACTATAATATATTAAAATTTAATATTCATAGCTTATTTAACAATAATAATAACAACTTAATATATAAAACATATTATACTCACAAGAGATATTTACTTTGTTGGTTTTTGATGTTTTATATTTAGTTAGAAACAACTTTTTTCTTTTTCCACAAATTTTTATTAAATAAAAAGGCAGATTTTCAAAAATATTAAAACTCACTGTGCAACCAGCATAAAGTGATAAAAACGTGGACTGCAAAAATAAAGCGCACCCAAATACATTTTTACTAGTGAAAATATGCCTTGGAGGAAAATCATCAAACAAAAGTTTGCTGAGATTGAATGTATATATAAATTTTAAAACATTAACTTAAAAGTTATAACTTAAAGATTAGGAACAAACGTACCGCTCCGCATCTGGTGTTGTTTTTTATACTTATTAACTAACCAGTTTTTAATAAAACCCACTACAATGAATTGATATTATACCATGTTACTACAGAGGGAGCCAGAATATTATTTCACTTTTAAAAAGTCTATTTATCGTAGAAAATTTATAATAAATAAAAAACTGGCTACCTCTGTAGTAACATGGTCTAATCAATCAACCTTTTTCGGACAAACAAAAACAATGATACAAACATTTCTTTCTTCTTTTCTTGGTTTTTAATTTACAAAATGTATCATTTATTTGATAACATGCAAAAAATTAAGGAAATTCAGAAATTATTGTATGTAATATAAAGATGTAGTGAAAAACCGGGTTTTTTTACCCCTGAAAATTTTGCACTTAAAAAGGCAAATTTAAAAAAATTTTAAATAGATATTTTTTATTAACTAATGCTAACTTGCTTCGGTTAAAACATATTTAAAATGTTAAAATTGAAAAAAAATTTCAGAAAAGTAAGTAAAATCTTATTTCCGCTTCGCGGCGCAAGGTGGCGGCAGCATAATGCGATCGGTTGAAATTTGGACGATTTTAAATTGAGTTTTCTGAAAAAACACTAAATCAATTGTTATGATTTGTTTTTATAATGATGCTAATATAATTATGTTTCTTTTGTGTGAGTGTAGTTTTGTTTACTCCTCGTTCGTATTTGCAATGTTGAGTAAAGTGTCTGAAAATCGAAAAAAATTTGAAATATTACATAGAAAATCCATCGTTCTCATATTCCATGATTTCAAAAGCATGTAAAGTTCTGTTGGAATTATTATAAGATGTTATAAGGAACAAAAAACTGTAAAATAAAATTAATAAAATAGGTTTATTTCCAAAAAGAAGACAAAATCAATAGCTGACTAAATTCATCTAAATCCGACACAGTCACAACAAGATTTAGCTACGAAGCTTAAATACAATAAAGCTTTCGCTCAAAGAGTTTTCACAAAAGAAAATCTGAAAGCATATTACAAGAAACAAATACAGGCAAAATGAGAAATCAAGGCAATCGGATGAGCTAAAAGTTTGCTTATACTAATTACGAAAAAAAATGTATGCATTTTAAAAGACGATGAAACTTATAGTAAAAAAGATCACTCGAGGCTTCCAGGTAATCAATACTATTATCAGTCAAGACGTTATAAAGCTTCTGACAAATTTAAGTACATTCGAGTAAGAAAATCACTTTCAAGTTCCTTGTATGGCAGGCTACTTTCAGTCGAGGTTTTAAAAACTCTCCTTTTGTAACAAATCAATCTTTGACACCAGATCTATAAGTGAGTAAATGCTTGAAAAAATGACTTCTTCCTCTAATTAAAAAGCACAAGTAAACGACTTCTTCCTCAAATTAAAAAGCAAAAATAATCAACCTTATTTTGGCCAGATCTGGCATCGATCCACAATTCCAAAACAGTAATTTAGTGGTATAAAAAAAATAGATCCAATTTGTTCCTAATGATGCTAATCCACCAAACTGTCCTGAGCATCGAACCTTACCTGAGAGTTATCGAACCTTACCGGACAATTATGAAGAGAATATTGAGGAAAAGAGGCAAATGTGAAAATAGTGTTAAAAACTTCCGAGATTTATGCTACAAAAAAATTTAAATTAATGCTACAAAAAAAGTGGCACAAAATAAAATTACAAAAAGTTAAGTTACTTGCATCATTTAAAAAAAAATAATTACAATTGGTTAAGTTGTTTTTGAGAAAACTCGTCCAAATTTCAACCGATTATACTGTTATATATTCTGCTATTTTGAAGGGATGTAAGTCAACATTCATGATCAAAAAACAAATGGATAGTTTCAGCTGACTTTAAGCCAAGCACATGTTTTTCAGCGTTACTGCCAGAGGAAATGCAGAAGAAACGTTTTGAACATTATAAGTTTAAGCAGAAAAATGCTTTCACGAGGGATTTACGAGGGATTGGATAAAGTTGAATTAAATATTAATTTTACGAGGGATTGGATAAAGTTGAATTAAATATTAATGAGTATAGTAAATAAATAATACCGATGAAAAAAAAATTTGAGGAGATTAAAATTAAATTTTCATGAACGTCTGATTGATGAAAAAAGTCTGTCATTCCTTCACAAGAGAAGCATAAAACAACAAGCGTAATGCAAAGCAACGAATATGCATTTATTAAAATGAACAGCAAATAAAGAGAAATGGAGGATTGATCCGGGCGGAACAACCTGAGGATTGATGGAGTTAAAGAAAACGAAGGTTAACTATGGCATACTCATAAAAAAAACTAGAACTTTATCAGAGACGACGACATAATAAAGGTGGAGGAAGGGGGGGGGGGAGGGCCGGTGCGCCTCCCTCTTTTTTTCTAAAGGGCCTTTTTTTTTTAAAGAAAATTCTAGATATAGAGGACTCTTTTTAAAAATTGACGATTGTGCTCCTCCACTTTAAAACTCGTGTCGTCGGCCCTGTTTGTGGAGTAATAAACAATAACTTACTCCGGTTTAAAAGTTATCTGTCACACAGGAAACAACACATAGTATATAAAGCTAATGAAACTAATAAACACGTTATAACTTATGGTGTTCCCAAGGAATCAGTTTTAGGACCACTATTATTCCTATTGTATATAAATGATTTATATTTACATCCAAAACTTTAAATATTATTTTGCTTGCTGACGACTTCTTTTTTACTCAAACAATTGTTTGAGTAAAAACACACATTAATTTTTAAATATTCTTCATTAAATATTTTAAACAGATTTTTTAAATTATATAATATAAAAAATCTGTATATGAAAATTTAAACATATTTGTTTATATTAAATAATATAAAAAGTCTTTTTAAAATATTTAATGAACAATATTTAAAAATTAATGAGTGGATTAAAAGTAATAAACATTCATTAAATATAGAGAATTTTATGTTGTTTCACAAACCTAGTAAGGGTGATCATCTTTCTTTAAAATTACTCTTTATGAATAATACTGTTATTAAATGAGAATCAACTGTTAACTTTCTTGGAGTGATATTAGATGAAAATATATCATTAAAATCTCATATTAAATCTATTGAAATTAAATTCTCCAAAAAAAGTTGATGTGCTTTATAGAGTTAAATCATTTATAAATTTTGAGTCACTAAAAAAATATTTATTCATAGTTATCTTTTCTATTGCAATACTGCATCGGGAAGTATCAATTATGGAAAGCCTAAAAAAATTTATGCTTAACAAAAACATGCTTGCAAGATTATATTTAGCGTTAACGAAATTGTGAACGGAGAATCTCTTTTAAAGTTAACGGAGAATCTCTTTTAAAGGAACTTAATGCACTCAATGGTTATAAGCTTTATACGTAGAAGTTATGCTGCTCATGTTTAAAACAAAACATGGTTTATCTCCTAATATAATATCCAAAACTCTTCTAAACTTCTCCTTAGAATAATTCAAAAGGTTTACATTCTCTTTAGAAAAATTCAAAAGAGAATGTAACATTTTTTATTAGAAAAAAAAAACTTTGAATTTAAATATTTTTTTTAAAACAAATCAAAAAATAAAATAACTCAACTGAAAAAATCATCACTACTCACTTATTTTTGACTTGGTTATCTGACTTTTATTTAGTTATTTGGTATTAAAAAAAAAATTTATGGCATTGTTTATTTTTAATGTCTTATCATACTGTTTAGTGTTTGTAATATCTACGTGGAATCAAGGCCGATGACGCTGGGGGGGGGGTCCTGACTACCCTCCCACACACACACTTTTTTTCTAAAGGACTTATTTTTTTAGAGAACTATCAGAAATCGACGATTGTGCCCCTCCATTTCGAAACCTGTGTCGTCGGCCATGCGTGGAATTGTATTTTAGTTTACTTAGTTTCTACTTTTTTTTAACTTTTTGTTTGGTTGTTAATTTTTAAAAAGTAATATTAAAAAACGGCGATAATGTAAACAGGGCGATACGACAGTATAGGTCTTCATCTTGCTATTTTGTTCCAGCTATTTATTATTATATTTACTATCTCATTATAATTATTATTATATTTACTATCTCATTGAATTATTATTATACGGCAAAAAAAAATTGGAAAAAGAAAAAAACCCCTACAAAGTTGGTGGCTGTTACTTTTTTAAATTGTTCATTGACAATAACAAGTAGAGGCATGTTAAAAGGCTTTACATAGACCATTAATATAAAAAAGGAAAAGTAGCGGTCCTAATATGAATCCTTGAGGAACACCACGTGGTATTTAACAAATTTGATGAAAATATTTCATCGGCGTAAACAAACTGTTTACGATTAGTCAAATAACTTTTCAACTATTTTAAAATATTGCCTGTAGACCATAATATTTCAATTTTTTAGCAAGAATTTTATAATCGATGGTATAAAATGCTTTTGCTAAATCATTAAAAATTCCCATTGTGAATTTAGAGTTTTTGAATGAGTCAGTTACACTTCTTACAAGCTGGAAATTACGCGAAAGTTTTTTATATTATTTTTTTCTCCTTCTTTAAATATAAGAATAATTTTTGCGATTTTTAAGTCATCAGAAAAAACTCCCTGACTAATATAATATTTAAAAATATGGAAAAGTATGTCTTTTAAACCGTCAAAAGAACTTATAATAATATTCCTATTGACATCATCAGGACCAACTGCTTCATTTGACTTTATCAACTTGAAAGCACTTTAAACTCTTTTTTTGAAATTTTTATGATGAGGTATGGTCCTACAGATACCAAATATTTATTAAATTTGGAAGCAATTTTTTTTTTTGATCAAAAAAAAGATTATTAACTACTTTAATAACTGTGAGTAAAATTTGCGACATTGTTTTAGAGTAACCAGTAATTTATATCTTCAAGAATGAGCACAAAAGTTGGAGACAGATCAACTAAAAACAAAGAGGGTAGCCCTTTTAAAGCAGTACATACTAAAATGAATGACTGGAAGTCAGGAATTCATATACCAGATCGAAAGACATATTCAAATAGAATTTATAACAATAAAAAAACAAAAAAAAGTTTTTAACAACATACATCTTATGTTAAAATAAATAAAACCTTCTAAAAGGAAGTAAACAATTTTTCTGCTATTCTGGCGTAGTCAATTTTGTTTGCCAGAAAGCCTTCAAATGGCACGTTAGCATTCAACCGTATAACAATATAGAACCTTATAAAATCTCAAGAAATAAATTAAGTAGAAAAGATTTTTAAAATGACAAATGTTCAAAAAAGAGGTGGTAAAGATGGAATTGCCGTAAATTCTAAATCGATTTAATTGTAAAATTAATTTTGATTTTTCTACCATCACAATTGAAAGTATTAAGTTAAAACTACAGAAATAAAATGTGATAAATCAATGGGACCTGATCTGGTTCATCTAAAACTTTTAAAACACTGTTCAGATTCACAGGCGTTTCCATTAACTTTAATTTTTTAAGCTTCTATATATTCCGGCATACTGCCATTTTCATCCGTAATCGTATTTTTCATCCGTAATCGTATTTTTCATCCGTAATCGCTATTAAAGAAGGGCGACAAGCTGTTAGCATTAAACGGCAGACCAGTTTCATTTACCTCAATTGCGTTTAAAATTAGAGAAGATTTTATAAAAATTGTGAAGATTTTATAACTTTTGTAAAAGCTTTATAGTAATCATTAACTTTATAGTAACCATTACTGATTGGCGCAGCAGATTCAGGTCCATTAGGGTTTTTAATTTAATATCTATATTCTATTAAAAAAGCATAAAGGGGCTCTATGAAAAGATTGCCGTGACGTATGGTCATTTTCATCTTCTTTGAGCCCCTGTCTGTTTAACTCTTTATTTTATAAAGATCATTGTAAAAAAGAACAGTTTTTATTTTTTATTGTATATACAAAAACGGTGCTTGTTGACAAGATTTTGCTGTCAACTACTTTTAATAAAGTAATGTCTACTACCATTGATACTCCTGTATCAATGGTAATAGACATTACTTTATTTAAAAATTATGTAATTCTTTGTCAGAAGAAGAAGTCAACGCAAAATCTTTGAAGGATTCCAAAAACATTTATGACAGATTTTATGCAAACTTGCATTGATAATTGAAAAGGCTGTCATAGTGTGCCCATTATAATATATGGTTAATTGTTGATAACAATGCAAAGTCTGTTGTGAAATAGTAATACACTTTTATGCAAAAATGTTAAAAAAACCAAAATAAAATGTTAAACCAAACAATATACAAAAAAAAAATAAAGAATAAAAAAATTAAAAAAAAAATAAAAATTAACAAAAATTTTAATTAAAAATATAATTTAGAAGATATTTTAAATTAAAAATATAATTTTTTTAAGTTTTGATTTAAATTAAGCAAAAGTTAGTTTGGCAAAAAATTTGGTAAGACTATTTTGTTCCAGTGGACCTCGGTAGAAGTCATTTTACAGTTTGACAGACGATTTGAACACACTATTCATAAGCATGTAGTTCCTTGTGTATACAGTAGCTTTATAAGGGGTACACTTTTTTTTGCGGAACTGCATTGCGGTGAATATGAGTTATTATTAAAAATTTAGGCGACCGCGATAGAATTTTGCATTTTTGCTTCATTATACCTTAATACCTTAGAATTATATTTATATATGTAATACCTTAGAATTATATTTGAAAATATAATTTTAGATAAAAACTGCGAAAGCGAGGAAAATACACTTTGTTTCTTTAGCGCAACATAGGGTTAATATACAGAAACTACAAAATCTTTTCAAATGGCGTACACGTTTTCCTAACGGCGAAAAAATAGACATAAAGAATATTAAAAAAAAATGCAAAGTATAAATCCTTATTAAAGCAAATAATAAAATTAACAATCGGAAAAAATTGTTTAAAAAAAAGTACAACAGCAAAACAATAACAAAATTATGCCAACAAAAAGATAAAAAAAAGAAAAAAAAGAATTTCGAATTAACATAATCTTAATTAAAAAAATAGAAAAAAGAGAAATAAAAAAGAAATAGTAAACAAATTGAATTCAAGTAAAAAGTAAACAAATATTAAGAAAGAAAAGAAGAAAATTAAAAAGAAAGAATTCGAAAGTTGGAGGAAGAAGACTTTTTATTTCATTATTTATTTTGCTTGTTTGTATGCATTATTTATTCTTAGTCATTTGCTAATAATTTTTAGATTTAAGTTAATTCTTTAAGTTTTTTAAAATTATTTCATTATCGCTAACTATATTATTTTTAATTTCTACTTTGAAACTTTTTGACATCTTCCTATACGAGTTTGTGGTGCATGTATTTAATACATGCATAATTAATTGCATATACATAGCATGTTCGCTTAATTAGTTATTAAATTATACTTATTGAAAGATACTGTTATTACATTTATATTAAGGTGGGGCCTAAAATCAGTGAGTTATTTAAATAAAACATAAATTTTCTGGTTCCGTTTATCATACAATTAAAAAAAAAAAAATGTTCATACTTGTTTGTACTTCTTGATATCTGCATTTATATCACTGATCTATATTATAACATATAGTTATAATATAGATCAGTGATTTCTATCTGCTAAAAAAATGGTTGCTTTTTTTTTTTTAATATTACATCAGATATTATTTGAGATATAAGGAAGGGTTGATTTTACCCGCTTGGTATTAGATTATATTTTGGGTGGTTAGAGGGGAAACAAATATGACTTTTTCAATGTAAGTTTAAAATTTTCATATTGAATTTTCATAAACAATAATTATTTTATTCAAGATTTTTCTCTCTTGTCGTAAATTTCAAACTATTGTCAACTCACAACCACCAGTTTATATAATCAGTAATCTATTTTACAACTTAAAGGTTAATAACAAATAAAGTCTTTATCAAATTTAAAGTTAATTTCTGTACAGTTGTTTACAAAAAGAAATCCAAAAACATTTTAAACCTAATATGAGATAAAAATACATTCCAGTGTTATTTAGATAATTCTCAGGCAGTTTGTCTCATGTAAAATCATTTTTAATAAATCAAAGAAAAACTATTCTTTTTAGTCCGAGTAAGTTTCATTATAATATTCTTTTGTTAATAAATGTTTCTGAATAAGGTTTTGTTTATATCTACTTTGGTTGGATGTTTTATACGGTTTAAGAACTGATTGTAACTTATCCATAGGCAAATATTTATCAGAAATTTCTTTTATTTAAATACTACGTAGGTAATTTAAAGTGATTTTACTTAGTGATTGCAGTGTTAATATAAAGTTTAGAATACATTATCATTTAATAAATAACTTATTGATTTAGAAAAGATGATATTGCTTGAATAGGAGCTAATAAACAGTGAAACATAAATTTTGTTTAAATTTTTTTTTATGAACCTTTGACTTCATACACAATTTATAAACATAATAATGACAATTTATCTAGGCTTATTTGCGCAATTGGAGTCTATACCTTATATAGCCAACCATAACTTGTGGTTTTTTTCAAATGTCAGCCAAATAACATCGGTTAAATTCTTATGGAATTTCTTTAATTGCATTATACTAAACCTTAGCAGCGACATCACAAATAAGGAGATTTGACAATTTTTCCAGAAAACTTGGTGAACTTACTCAATATTATATTTATAAATCAAATTACGTAATAAAATTTAAACCATAAACACTAAAAGGTTATCTTAATTACTACAATTAGTTTCATGTATACTCTTTTTTTTTTTGAATTGTTGAGAATTGTTACCTTACCGAGCCGGCATTTGGTCCTTAAAAGATGCCTTTTGAACGTTCAAATGCCGGCTGGGCAAGTGCAGTAGATTTCATTTTAAAAGTGATACAATAGCAACCCATACGACCGCGGAGGAGCATTTAGCCCGGAAGTTCACACCTCCTTCTTTACCGATGTCGTTTATTGGGCTAGAGTCGGCGTAGAATCATGAACCTCTTGGTTCTGAGCTCTAACTTTGACCAGAACTCTAACCTTTGCACCACACGTGGCGAAGCCGTGTACGGGTGATTTTCCAGTGGTTTTTGAATAAAAAGAGGATTTTTTATTTTCCTAAAAAACTGAAAATACTTTTATACTTATTATTACTTTGTTTTTTTTTCTTTAACTGTTTGATTGTTTTAAGTTGTTTTTTTTTCTTTAACTCTTTGATTGTTTTAAGTTGTTTTTTTTCTTTAACTCTTTGATTGTTTTAAGTTGTTTTTTTTTCTTTAACTCTTTGATTGTTTTAAGTTGTTATTTTTAAATGGAGTTTCTTTTCTGTTTGTTTTAGTTATTACATATTCTGTTTTCATGAACTATATATTCTATATTCTGAATATTTTATGATTGTGCAACATTTTAAAACATTTACTAGCAAAATTACTTTTAATATTTTTCACTACTTCAACTTAATAAAATTTTAAAAAAGTCATTTTATAGATGTTTTAAAAAATCTTAATTCTAGGAAGAAATAAAAGTGAAGAAAAAATTGGTGCTGAAAGATAGTTTATTGAGCATCTAATTATTACTTAATATGCTTTTTTTAAAAAGGTAGTATATAAATATAAATCTCAAACAAATAAATCTTGGTTTTACGGATAACAGATATATTTAACATTTTTAACAACTATTTTCCAAACACGCAACATAATATTTTTAAATAATACAAACTTTAAATCAATTATTATTTAGCTAGAATTTAAAACTGATCTAACTTTATTAATACTCAACAAATTGGTGAAACTTGAAATGTTACCGATTAGTAATAGTAGTATTTCTTACTAAAGTTATTCCTCGCATTTCTTTCAAATTTTTTGTAAGAACCATTCTACACATATACTTAATGAAATAAGTTTGTTGGAAAAATAATTGACAAAATAAATTTTTTGCCTGTGGCGTCTCAATTTGTTTGTATAAATGGTATCAAATCTTTATGATCAATATGTTTTACTAGTGTACTTCTTTTTGTGTTAAACTCGTTTTTTTTTTCTAATTTTTATTAATCCATGCAATCTTTAAAAGTTTCAACAGCTTTTAATTGACAAATTGTTAAAAAAAACAAAAAAACAATTATATTAGTTATAAACTATCCACGGCCGTGTATGTTACATTTTAGAGGCCGATTCTAAGAGGCCTATTACAAAAAAGATGGCTGCGCAACTATAGCGAAAACATATAATTATATCTTATCTAGACTAAATAGATAGTATAAATATAATATTACGAATAGGAATAATATGAAAAAGTATTCACGAAAAACTGGCATTTTGTGCTTTCATACTAGTGATTTATGTATTTATAAACGTATATATCTATGTATATTATATATATATATATTTGTATCTATAATATATATTTTTATATATTTGTACATTACACATTTAAATTGACAGCACTGAAATTTACAAAAAAAAAAAAAGGTAAAAATTTGTGTTTTTTTTTAATTACAGTTTTTTATGTTACTATCTATTTATATTTGTTTTTTTTAATATTATTTTTCTCTCTGTCTACTTTTAAAACTTATAACAGCATCTTTTCGTACAGTGGCATTGATTACCTTCTGTTTATTGTTAAAAAAAACATTAATTATAATTTTAGAAGCAAATTTAAACCCCCATTCTTTGTGTAAATCGCAAGTAAAACAAACTGTTGGAAAGTACTTTGATAAAACAAAGCTTGATACATCTTTGACATTAGCACCTTGTTTAGTTATTAAATTTGAAAGATTATCTAAGATTGCAAAACATCCACATGTGAAATCCTTAAGTGAAAGTGAAGGCACAGTAAGACCACCTCGTGAAAGTATTTGTAGATATTGACAAATATTTATATTGCTTGCATCTGTAGCAAGCATAGACTTGCAATTGCTACATTTGCTTCTTTTTATTAATTTCTTTGCTATGTAACCAGCTATTGTTGTTGCAACTTCTTCTGTTTCAGGTGATAGAGTTAATTCTGATATCTCATTTGAGTTTAAATCTAATGTTATTAGTAATTCATCATTAATTGGGTTATCATAATTGTTCTTTAAATCTTTATCCCAAAAATTTACATTCTCCTTAATTAAAGTCCGACATGCTAAAATAATTTCTGAATGTTGAACTTCTAGTAAACTTACTAGAAATCTCCCACCACTCATCTGTCGATATTGAGAAAATCTACGCTCTATAGGGTCACTTTGAAGTCGTGAAGTAAGCACATACAAATATCCTTCGTCGATAAGCTCGTCTATAAGCATTGCTTGAGAACGCAAGGTTGTGATAAGAGCAGATGATGTTTGTTTTGATAAAGTGAAAAATGGAGATTTCTGCCAAAGTTCAATCCAATCAGCTAGTTGCATAAAAAATGTGGTTTTACCATCATCAAAAATAATTGCATTACCAAGTTTATAAGGACTAAATTGTTGTTTTAAATTTGAAACAGTCCACCATTTTTGAAAAATACTTAAAAAACCATAAATGTCAGTTCGTTCTGGAAAATAACTTTTAAAACTTGCAATTGTTGTTTCATCGAAAATCGAAAGTGCAAGAGAAACATTTTGCTTTTTATTACCAGGGTGGAGACTTTGATATGTAATTTTGGGAGCTTTTTTCAAATTACCTTGAAGTTGTTCATCTTTAGAATGTAGAAGATGAAAATCTCCCCAAGTTATATAACCAGCTGGACAATTATAGACATCATCTTTTATATTATAAGTAAATGATGGAAAGACAAATTTTTTGCAGTGTAATAAATTGTTTCCGATATTTTTAACAATATGAACACTATCATAGAATAAGTATATTTTAACATTTGGACTATCAGGATGATAAATAAATAAATTTGACTGATTACCAAATTTAGAATGAAGTAAACTAAATGCATTTACATTTGCTTGATGATTGTCAGTAACAACTCCTCGAATTTTAAAACCAGATAAAGAAAGAGAACTAATAGAATCTGATATTTGCTCTGAAAGCCATTTACCACTAATGGTAACTTCGGGTACTGCTTTTATAACATTAGGAATAGATTTCTTTAAACTAACAATCATAAATGCAATAACTCCTTTGTACAGAATACCATTGTCATCTGTACCCACATAGACACCACTACAATATTGTGCCTGTTTCTGAAGATAAAATTCATCTACAATTAGTATTATATCTTCATGTATTGAACCCTTCTCACGAAGGGTTTTAATAGCCTTTATTGCATCAACTCCACCTTGTTTTATTTTATTTAATAAAGAAATTGAAGGTAAAGGAAATGATTCAAGTAAAATTTCATATGCTTGTTTAGATGTATATCTTAATAATAAAGCATGTCTTATCATATCTGCAGAATATTGCAGTTGACCCTTTGCTTTATAGTATATTCTACTGTTTATTTCTTCAAGAAGTATATTTCTATTAGAAGAAGCTATGTTTTTTATGTACAATGCAAGATTTTCTAGCATACTCAAACTAGTTAACTTGGCATTATGACCTTTAGTTAACCATGCTGGAAGTGGAACATTACTTCCTTTGTATTGCAATGCTACACATAAACAATGATTAATTTTTATTGATTCAAGAACAGAAGGAAAATGCGTTAAAGGATCAAATATTAAATTGTAATAACACAATTTAGATGTTTTTTAAATTGAAAACCTTCTGGTGAATGTTTACTGTTTAACTTGTTCCATTCAGTTATTTTATCATTTTCAGAAAAAAAAACTAAGTTCATCTTCTTGATAAATACGAGTTTTAGGTGGTCTTCTTAAAGCAATAGGTGATGGTAGTGTGGAAGGCCGTTTTAAGCATTCGCTTGAGAAAATTTCAGGAATAGGGTTTAAGTTCCAATTTAACTTGCATTTTATACCTCGAATAATGTACTTTTCATTAAAATGCTTTTCACATAAGACAGAATTTGGTGAAGGCACCCAATCACTGCGGTTTACAAAACGAATCCAATAATTTAGCAACTGTTGATTTTTCAACGGAAAATGAAAAGAAGCAACTTTTATATCTTCTAAAGAACTGTTGTATCCAGTTTTACAACCAAATGTAACACATTTGTTAACCATAATATTCAGCTTTACTAATAATAACAAATTGTCTAAAAAAGCATTAGCATATATATATATATATATATATATATATATATATATATATATATATATATATATATATATATATATATATATATACACATATATATATTTACATATATATATATATATATACATATATATATTTACATATATATGTATATATATATATATATATATATATATATACACATTTATATATTTACATATATATATATATATATATATATATATATATATATATATAGATATATATATATATATACATATATATATTTACATATATATGTATATATATATATATATATATATATATATATATATATATATATATATATATATATATATATAATGTTTTTTTAATATTGCACTGTCATTATTTTGTTGCGTAAATAGGCCTCTTAGAATTGGCCTGTAAAATGTAACATACACGGCCGTGTAATATAGTAGGCCATGAACTATCCAATTTTGTTTAGTGGCTTTATACCAAGTCAAACTAGAATTTAGAAATATCTAAAATTTAGACTAAAAAGCTATTTCGTTAGTTTTATATAATGTTTTGGTCTTAAAATTGATTAAAGCCTCATTTAAATACCGTTATAAAGACTTCAAATCAATAAAATTTAATAAATCAAATGGTATGTTAGCTGCCCTCCATTTTTTAAATTGAAATTAAATTAAACTTTGTAATAATAATAAAAAAGTTAAACTTTATAATAAATAACACTTTGTAACAGTGGATGCTTTTAGTTAAACAATAATAAATAAATAGTAGCTGGATAGCTTAGTTCGTTCGTCAAACGAAAAGTTAAAACCCGGATTGGTGTGCGATACGAGCTGAATCCTGCCACCACTCAGCGCTTGAGTAGTAGGGGAGAGTTGCCTTAGCTAGAACACTTGCATTTACTTTTGTAAAAAAATGAGTTATGACTATATTTTGCATTTTTCTAGTAAAACATCTTATTTTCTACATTTCAACAGATTTTGAAAGTTATCCCTCACAAAATGCACATGTACCATTAATTTAAAGCTTTTTTGCGTCATTTTTTTTTTTATGTTTAATGCGATGGGATTCAAAATGCAAATAACAATATAAACTTATTTTATAAGTTGCTGCATGCTATTGCAGTGATATAATAAAATAGTCCAAAGTTTCCTTGATCAGAGCTATGAAGTTTTTCTGACTTCAGTAATAAATCAAAGGGTTGTAGAAATAGTTTACTATATATATAGAATATATATATAATAGAAAAGTTCTTTAACCATGTTAATATAAATATATATATAGAATATGTATAAAATAGTAAAGTTCTTTAATCATGTTAATAATAAACAAAATAATCATAAAAGGAACTACCCTATAAAGAACAAAAACAACAATATCAAGTTAACTTCTAGCGATAAAGGAACTGCTGAAGTTGAACACTGTGGAATTGTATTTAAGGACGATAGCGGCTATTCGCCAAATATTACTAAGTTTGCTGACGACTTGATAAGCATTAAAGACGTTAATTTTTCTGTTGAGACGGTTTGTTCAACTTTAATCGGTCTCAAACCCAGTACATCTTATGGTCCTGACAAAATACCGAATATTCTTCTGAAAAAGCTAGCACTTGTTTTACGTATTCCACTTTCGTTTATATTTAATGCCACCTTTAGGTTAAATAGTTGATTCTATATTTCATCCTAAATTATTAGCCAAACTTGCTCTATTTAAAATGAGAGGTAATTTAAAAAGTTAGATTGCTGCATTTCTTAACAACAGGAGTCAACAAGTTAAGGGTGGAATTTCGTTATCAAACCCAACTCACATCGTTGGCGGAGTTCTTCAGGGTAGCGTGTTAGGCCCAAAATTATTTTTACTATATATCAATGATAAAAACGCTACTGTTAACAATCTTGATTGCTCTTTAAAGCTTTATGCCGATGACATCAAGTTATACAGTTCATTTTGCAATATGGACCATAAGCATCACCTAATTAATGCTCTTAATAACGTAGTACTTTGGTCCAAAACATGTTAACTACCTATTTTCTAACAGTTTTATTCATAGGATTGCGCCTGCTTCATCGAGAAAACTGATTAACTTTAAATATAAGTTAGGAGATCATATTTTAGCTTGGTCTTTTATTCCGAAAGATCTCAGTGTGACTCTGGATTCTCAAATGAACTATAAAAAGCGTATTTCCTTATCATAATAAAATATCAAATATGGAAATATTATCCATATGATATGGAAATATTATCCATATTTTCATACTTTTTTATCTTTTAAATATTTTATATTTAAAAGATAAGGCGATTAATTTTTTGACTTGCTTCAAAATTCATCATAACTTGGTCTTAATTAATAAACTTATGTTCTTTTTTATTGACAACAAAAATAACACGCGAGGACATAAATATAAAATGCACAAACAACTATGTCGACAAGATATTCGCAAATTTAGTTTCTCTTACCGAGTTGTTAACATTTGAAATCAGTTACCTTTCGATGTTGTTAATGCCGATTAACAACATCGAAATAGAACGCTAATCTAGTTCAAGCACTGTTAAAAATACTTAGTAACAACCATAAGCCTTTAACAAAATACCTTATTTAGCTATTTTTAATCAAAAAATTAAGAGAACGTCATAACAGTCGAAGCTTTTACACAATTTTCTGTTTGTAGAATTTCGATTTGCCAGGGTAGTATTAATGTTATTAATTATTAGTTTTAAATAAACTTTTTAAATTTTCACTGTAAAGATAAAAATCATTTTAATCAATTTTTGTTGATTTTACCATAGCCGTAAGAAATAAAAATAGTAAGAAATATTTCTTATGACTATGATTTTACTGTTTTTTTGTTTATTTTTTAAAGAAACAACCTGTTCTGATTAAGGAATCAAATTGTTCCAATTTAGGGAACCAGTTGCCTTGATTGGAACAAAATTGCATCTTTGCAAAAATAAACTTATTTCCAATAATTGTGCAATCAATTAAGTCAAATTATGGTTAAAAATAAAGTAGGATTGTCTGTTTGTTTTAATCAAATTATAAATGTTTTCATAGTTAAGCCATCTTCTGTTAATAAATATTTATTCCTGAATTGTTCCGATTAAGGCAACTCTCCCCTACTTCGTACGCAAAATGTCGGTCAATAACGGACGCTACTTTGAATTAGACTTAATGACTATTTGTGGCTGTTTCTATCCTAATAATCTTGAATAAAACTATTTTAAAGAAAGTTGATCTTTAAATAAAATAAAATTGATCGCATTTAAAACTATTTACATGATTTATTTTGTATAAAGTGCAATCAAGTATAAAGTTTAAAATATTTAACCAATTTATTGTAAGTTATAAAAGAGGGGGATTTTTCTTTAAGACTTCGTAGTTTTTTCTGTGCAATAATAATATCTTAAAACTTTGTTATGGCATAAACATAGAGCTAATAAAAATTTCAAACTGGTTTAAATCAAGTAAACTATCAATAAACAGAAAAAACTAAATGGACTTTATTTCATCCGAAATCCAAAAAACATATTTTACAAAATGCCAAATATATATAATATTCAAATAAAGCAATCAAAAGTTATACATTTTTTTGGTGTTTTCATTGATGAAAATCTCACATGGAAAAATCATACCGAAACTTTGCGCAATAAAGTTTCAAAAAATGTTAGAGTATTGTATAAAGCAAGAAATTTTCTAAATAGACAATTGTACTTTATTACTCGCTTCTTCAATGTAAACTATGCAAAAATTGCATGTGCTAAAAAAACAACAATTAAATCCTCTTCATCAGCAACAGAAGCATCTAGCCTTTAAAGAACGTTATACCTATGCCAGACCTCTTTTATTGGAATTGAATGTTCTTAATATATGGCAAACTGACCTATTTCTGGCCGCGTCCTAATTTTGACCGATTTTCAAAAGCACTATAAGCTTTAATAAAATAAAAAACAATATTTCAGTTTAGTAATTTTTAAAATATACAGCTTAAATATACGAAGACTTTTTGATGCTTCAAAAACATAAATAAAATATTTGATATTTTTTTGTCTCCGTAAACTCAATGTTCGGTATTTTCAAAGTTTTTATGATTACATTCAAATTCTAAAACGTTTGTAAATCGCTCGAATTGTAAGTAATATTGGAAAATTATATTGTTAAAAATGTATATGCATTTATGTGTATCTTGTAAAGTGATCAATAATTCTTTTAACTTGTAAATTTCTTTATACAATAAAAGTTATATTCAAATGGCTAGCATTTAAAAAACTGAACACATGTTAACTTCAATTTTGTTAAAGACTTTATATAACTATATTAATTATTAAATAATCTGTTTAAATCCAAATTTGTTTCTTTATATTACGCGATGTGAATTTTTACCCTATATTAACTAAATGTTTTTAATGTTCTTTGCTCTATGTACAAATGCAAAATAAACTTAACGCCTATATTCTTTCAAAATTTATACACAATAAAACCTAAAAACAAATATGACCTAAGAAATGACATTATCCACATACAATTTTGGAAAATCTCTTATATCATATCGCGGAGCTTTTTATTGGAACCAAATAATTTTTGAAAAATTTTATTTTTTTCAAAGTTGAAATTTTCTTTCTTCCAAAAATGAACTGAAAAAAGTTATTATGTTAATTGATAACATATTCGAGTTCTTTTGAGCTCTATCATTATCGTGTCATTTCTAAATGTGATATTTGGGGTAGTCAGTAAAATGCTAACTACAACCCGCTAATTGCAAACCGTAAAATGCGAACTTTTTTGTGAACCAAGACATTATATTTTAATGACCACTACAGTTTGATGTTTAAAAAAGCGTTTACTCATCAATTTTTAATTTAAATTAAATTTAGTGGAGTTTGATATATTTTATTTAAGGTGGTACTACCCTATTAAAAACATCAATAAACAAAACAAAAACTTTTTTTTTCAAATTTTAATAGTTTGAACATCCAGAATCACGAGTATCGTTTTTTTCTTTAAAAATTAATACAAAGTCCCTAAATTAGTATTCAAAGGCAACAAGACAATTTTCGAATACCTAGCAACGGTCTTAGCAACCGTGTCATATATGAACATTCACATATGTTCAAAAATGACTAATTCTTAATTGTCAAGATAATTACTTTATGGTTTAATATTAACTATGGCAAATAAAAATAAAAATAAAATTAAAAAAAACGGAAAAAGAAAGAGAAAATTTCAAGGGAACTTTCACACTAAAAAAGTTAAACTTTTTTAGTGTGAAATCAAATCGCTGTGGACTAAAATTTCAATTTTAGTCCACAGCGATTTGACAAAAAACTTCTAAAAAATATTGAGTTAAAGTCAAGTGAAAGAGCTAAAAAAAGAAGAAAGACATTAAAAAAAAGTGCAAAAAAAAACTACTATTCAAACTTGCTTAATAAATATAAGCACAACTCAAAACGCGTCTGGCAAATCATGAAGGAGGTGTCTGGAAAACTTAAACCAAATAAAAATTTACTTCCAAATTTTATACAAATTGATAACAAATTAATAAATGACTCAAATGATATTGCATTTGAATTTAATAAGCTTTTCACCACTATCGGTACAAAATTAAGCGATAGTATTTCGTTCGTTAAAGATAAATCTGTTGATGAGTTCGAAACATCAATAAGCTCTAATCTAAATTATACTGAGTTAACTTTTAATGAATTTGAGGTTGCTTTTAAGTCATTAAAACGTAATAAAGCTACTGGGTATGATGATATTAACACAAATATTGTGATTGATTCCTACGATGTTATAAAAGATATTCTTTATAAAATCTTCAGAGCATCGATTGCACAAGGGTCTTTTCCAGATAAACTAAAAATAGCAAAAGTAACTCCAATCTTTAAGACGGGGGATCGTACAAATATAACAAACTATCGCCCTATTTCAGTTCTTCCAGTTTTTTCAAAAATTTTAGAAAGAATAATGTACAACCGAATCTACTCATATCTTGTTGAAAATAAAATTCTATACGAAAACCAATTTGGTTTCAAAAAAAATAATTCAACCGAGCATGCCATTCTTCAACTAACGCGCAATATAACTGACTCTTTTAAAGACTCTTGTTTTACACTAGGAGTGTTTATTGATTTGTCTAAGGCATTTGATACTGTCAATCATCAAATTCTGTTAAAAAAACTAATATCATATGGTATTAAAGATAAAACCCTATTATGGTTTGAAAGTTATCTTACTAACCGTAAACAGTTTGTTTACAATAAAGATTCTATATCTCATCTATTAATGAATATAACATGTGGTGTTCCACAAGGATCCATACTTGGTCCACTTATTTTTTTAATATACATAAACGATCTTCATAAATCATCAAACTTAACAACAATAAATTTTGCAGATGACACTAACTTGTTTTTGTCTCATAAAGATATTAATATGCTTTTTACTAATATGACAAATGAATTAAAAAAAGTATCTGTTTGGTTTAAACAAAATAGATTGTCTCTAAATATAGAAAAAACTAAATGGACACTTTTTTATCCACCTTCAAAAAAACAGAAACTGCCTTATATCATGCCAGACCTTTTAATTGATAATATAATAATAAAAAGAGAAAAAGTTACTAAGTTTCTTGGAGTATACATTGATGAGAATCTATCTTGGAGAAATCATATTGATAATACCTCCAATAAAATCGCTAAATGCATTGGAATTCTCTATAAAGCAAGAAATGTATTATGTAAACACCAGTTAACACAATTATATTATTCATTTATACATTGTCATATAAACTACGCGAATATTATATGGGGAAGCACTCATAGAACAAAACTAAAATCTCTTTACCTTCATCAGAAACACGCAGCTCGCGCAATAAATTTTAAAAATCGGTTTTTTCATACGAAACAACTTTTTAAAGAAATGAATATTTTAAATGTATATCAACAAAATGTCTTTAACATTTTATGTTTCATGTTTAAATGTAGAGAAAATTTGTTGCCAAACGTATTACAAAATCTTTATTGTATGAAACCTAAAAACAAATATAATCTTCGAATTAATAACAATCTTATTGCCCCTTTTTGCCATAAAATCAAAGACCAGTTTTTTGTTTCTTATCGAGGTCCTTATCTCTGGAACAAAATAGTCTTACCAAATTTTGATTTTTCTACCCAACTGACTTTGCCTCATTCAAACAAAAACTTAAAAGAATTATATTTTTAATTGAAAATATTTTGATTTACTTTTAATTGTTTTTTTGTTTTGTTTGTTTGTTTATTCGTTGT
This sequence comes from Hydra vulgaris, assembly GCF_038396675.1. NCBI lineage: Eukaryota > Metazoa > Cnidaria > Hydrozoa > Anthoathecata > Hydridae > Hydra > Hydra vulgaris. The sequence goes on from NC_088933.1 coordinate 16,813,464, forward strand.
TGTTCTATTTTGTATATTTTATTTATTTTTTAATCTTGGCTTTTTAAAATTTTATCTTGGTTTTTACATGTTTTTGCATAAAGTTGTATTATTATTATTATTTCACTTAAGACATTGTATTTTTATCAAAAATTAACCATATATTGTAAAGGGCTTCATGACAAGATCCACATGATCTTCTAGAAGTCCTGTCGTTACTAATGTAAAAATTGTAAAATATAATTGGTTATTGTAATATTTTTAAACGGCAAAATATTTAAAAAAAAAAAAAAAAAAAAAAAATTAAGATCACTAAAGAAAGGTTATTTGACAAAAAGCAAGAGATTGAGGATGGTCAATCGTATTGTCCTGCGCAGTTTGACCATGCTTTTAATGATTGTGTTTTTTTAGTTTATAACTTTTTTTTATTTTAAAAGTTGTTTTTCTTAATTTTCTACTATTTGAATATTTCTAAAACTAGAATACGCGACTATCTCAAAAACTAATAATTTTTTTTATTTGAAATTTTCACAGTTTATTCATTGATATTGTAGAAAGGGCTGGAATTAGAATAAATTTTATCTGACTTATCCAGTGCGGCTGCACTGGATCGAATTAGTTTATTTATTAGAATTTAATTACATGAAGTTCAAAAAAAAAAAAATGTTAATTTGGGAGTTCCTCTTTTCATTATTATGTAAATGGTTTTTCACCAATGTTTATTTCTATTTGCTTTCTCTTTTTTATTATTATTTGGTTGTCTTTAATTTTTGTTTGTTTGTTTGATCGCTACAGGGTGTCACTATTTTGATTTGTTTTCTAAATAAATGGCTCCAAAAAAATTTAAGAAGTTTATGATTTGTTTGTTAAAGATTCTTTTTTTAAATACATTGTTTTGCTATACAAACACAGTCTTAACTTACTTAAACAAAACTTGATACCTGATAATAATTCATTAGTCACGTGACCATTTTTTGTTAAATTGTTTTGAGCATTACTCGCCGCCAAATAAATTTTTTATGTTTTCACGCAGCGACGTACCTTTATAGATTCATTTACAAAATATATCATTCAAGGAAAGATTGACCAGGGTCGTAGCAACAATATTCTTCACTCAAGTGTAATTTTTGTACACAATTCAAAATTTTTTAGATGAATTTGATAATCAAACGCATGACTTTAGATTTATCGTTTGTTGTTAATATAACAAAAAGTAGGTGTTTATATTTTTTAGAGAAAGGAAATGATCCATTTTAAAAACTCCCCTATGATTATGTATTAAAATGGCTGTTGACATCCTAAAACCTAATGATTGCATTGATAATACTGTTAAAAATGTGACATTAAGTAACGAGAAAAATAATAATGTTAGTCAAAACCTAAATGAATTACCGCTATACCAGAAACTTGTAAAAGAACTTTCTGAAGACGAAAGGTGTTGTAAAGAATTGCAACTTGGTAGAAGAATTGGTTTTTATAAAATTCGAGGAGATCTTGGGAGCGGTAACTTCGCTCAAGTCAAGTTATCTTACCACTGTTTAACAAAAGGTTTGTTGATTTATAAAGAGATTACCCAGTTGATTAAGTAAAAGGCATAATAAACAACTTATCTAAATTATTAAAGAATTTTTTATGTCAAGTGATGAATATATATATATATATAAATATATATATATATATATATATATATATATATATATATATATATATATATATATATATATATATATATATATATATATATATATATAAAAATATATAAATATATATAGACACACACACACACAGACACACACACACACACACACACACACACACACACACACACACACACACACCACACACACACACATATATGTATATGTATATATATATATATATATATATATATATATATATATATATATATATATATATATATATATATATATATATACAGATCTAGACACACACACACACAGACACACACACACACACACACACACACACACACACACACAGACACACATATATGTATATGTATATATATATATATATATATATATATATATATATATATATATATATATATATATATATATATATATATATATATATATTTATTAGGGTGTCCCGAAAAATAGCATTTTTGAAAAATATATGCTGCCACCCCCTTAATGTGTTCTTGTGTTCTATATGATAAAAAAAAACAACACTGGTTTTTAAAATTTTTCGAATTAAAAATATTTTTAGGGGTCCCCGATACTTTTGAACACATAACAAGTTCCTAAAATTATCAAAAAAAATTTCTTCAAAAGTACATAATGTTGGGTCTCAAATGAAGTGTAATCATATGAAAATTTCAAAAATGATAATATATTATAAAAAGCCCCGTTGGAAAAAAATATTGTAAAAAAACTTACTCAAATGCACTTTTTCCTTTTATAGTTAATAAACTCATTTTCAATACTGTTAATTCTAACATATTTGTTTTCATATAATATAGTTGTCATTTTTAAAATTTTAATATTATTTCGCTTCATTTGAGACCCAACATGATAGAGTTTTAAAGATTTTTTTTTGATAAGTTTAGGAACTTGTTATACGTTCAAAGGTCTTGGGGGACCCCAAAAAATATTTTTAATTCAAAACTATTTTAAAACTATTGTTTTTTTATCATATAGAACTCATTAAGGGGGACAGCATATATTTTTCGAAAATATTGTTTTTTGGGACAGTCTGATATATATATATATATATATATATATATATATATATATATATATATATATATATATATATATATATATATATGTGTGTATATATATATATATATATATATATGTATATATAATATGATATATATATATATATGTATATATATATATATATATATATATATATATATATATATATGTATGTATATATATATATATATATATGTATATATATGTATATATATATATGTATATGTATATATATAAATATGTATATATATATATATGTATATGTATATATATACATATGTATATATATATATATTTATATATATACATATATATATATAATTTTACTTATATTCTACAAAATAAGTGCTCAATTAAAAAAAAAAAAACAAAGCAGTAATAAATTAATAGAAAATCTCCTATCAAATTTTTTCATTTTGCACAGTGTTTTAAATATTGCCGACCTCTTTCTATGTTTTATGGTAAGACCTTTGTATCAAATAATTTTTGCCGACCTGATGCCGACCTCTAAAAGATTGAGGTCAGCAAATTATTGCTGACCTCATTTTTCCTAATTCGGAGGGTTGATATATATATATGTGTTTTTCACTAATTTACATATATATATATATATATATATATAAATAAATAAATAAATAAATAGAATATATTTCAGACAACAAGCATGTACAAATTAGGAGCCAGGTCCATAGTTTTATTTTTGTTTTTTTTTAAAAAAAGAAAAGTATTATTTTAAACTTTGATTAACTGAATTAATAGAGTGATTCACCAAGGTACAAGCCATCAACTGTTTACGAAAAGCATGTCTATAGTTTAAGATAATTGTATGAAAAGATGGTAATCTGAACTCTAAAAGCATGTAAGATATACTATCATATTTGTTGTATCCGAAAAACATTTTAGCACATTTGTTGTAGCAATACTGAAGGCGTGCCATTGTTTTATCATTATAGTTTTGCCACAAAGGAACACCATATAAACAAATGCAGTATGCTTTAAACAGTTTAACCTTCACTCTGGTGGAACATAAATGAAAGCGTCTAATTAAGATATTTGTACGTGTGTAAAGGCCCTTCACCTCTTTGATTATATCAAGATCATCGGTTAGGTCATTTTTAATTATATGACCAAGGTATTTGAAAGATTCAACAAAAGCAATTTCACATCCTGACACACATAATTCTGGGAAGGAGTTTGATATAACTTTTGATTTTTGAGTTGGATTAAACACCATACATACAGTTTTCTTGGTATTAAAGGACATGTTAATTAAGGAAGATTCCTTATTTGTATATATATATATATATATATATATATATATATATATATATATATATATATATATATATATATATATATATATATATATATATGTAAATTAGTGAAAAACACTTATCTAACTTTTATCTTCTATTTTAAGTTTCACCATTGCTGGATCATCAGGAAGAGTTCTTTTCCTGGATCATCAAGAAGATCATCAGGATTGCTGGATCATCAGGAAGGAACTCTTCCTGATGATCCAGCAATAGTGAAACTTAAGGTAGAAGAAAAAAGTTAGATAAGTGTTTTTTACTAATTTATTATTACTCTGTTCTTTAAGAACATTGAGCACTCTATTTGTAAAATACACTAACATAATTTACATATATATATATATATATATATATATATATATATATATATATATATATATATATATATATATATATATATATATATATATATATATATATATATATATATATGTATATACATATATATGTAGCTATACATATATACATATATATATATATATATATATATATACATATATATATATATATATGTATATATATATATATATATATACATATATATATATATATATATATATATATATATATATATATATATATATATATATATATATATATATATATATATATATATATATATATATATATATATATATATATATATATATATATATATATATATATATATATATATATATTATGGAAGATTTAAAGCAACTGAGCTTTTAATTTGAAAGTTTTATAGTGAAAACAAAAAAAAAAAGTTAAACTAGAACTTTCTGTAACTCGAATAATTCTTTCTGTAAAAATAAAATAATTTAATGATACCATACAGTTATTATAATATATCTTCCTTGTGAAAGTCCGCGTTTATAATTTTCTACTTTATGATAATATATAGCTATTTAGTTTACATATTATTAAACTGCTGTTATTCTAGTACATAACATATATATATATATATATATATATATATATATATATATATATATATATATATATATATATATATATATATATATATATATATATATATATATATATATATATAGACTAAAATTCACCTTACTGAAATGTATCAAATACCCAACTAGTTGACTACATTCCTCAAAAAATAACTAAAACTTTAAAATCACCTTATAGGGGGGGGGGGGGGGAGGTTGTCAAATCCCCAAAAACGGGTCTGTATTTTTATATATCTGCAACATGTAGTCAATAACAATGTATACACAAACACATATTTATATATATTTACATATATATATATATATATATATATATATATATATATATATATATATATATATATATATATATATATATATATATATATATATATATACATATACATATATATATATATATATATATATATATATACATATATATATATATATATATATATATATATATATATATATATATATATATATATATATATATATGCATGTTGCTATTGGTTACATGTTGCAGATGCAATGTAGTGTTTAATATAAATAATGTTAGGTAATGCGACAATTTAATAGTTTATCTTTTTAAAATATATAATAATGCTATAGCAAAAATTTCAAACTTTCAATTACACAAAATTTTAATTTTATTTTAAATATATTTTCAATATTTAATAAAAATTTCTTTTTATACAAAAAAAATGTGTCAGATATAATACATTTTTATTTAGATATGAAAAGATACTTGTCATCTATTATATGTGTTATCTAAATTTTTTATTTATTTTGAAATTAAAAAGTCTGATGACTTTTGATGAATTTTGAGTATCAAGTAAAACCTTTTTTTTAATCAACATTGTGCCAGATATTTGGATATTTATTATAACTTTTTTCACCTGATTAACAGCTTTGGCATTTTACTGTTATTTTTTGTTGTTGTTGAAACTATTGAAATGTTTTTTTTTTTTGTTTTTTTTTCTTGTAAAAAAAAAACATACATAAAAACAAACTTTAATGTTGTAATATATATGTTTTTAAATGTTATGAAAATACTAATGCTGTTTTTAAATGCATTTTTAAAAATATATATATATAAAAAAAAGAGAAAAAATAGCATAATATAAAAATAATAAATTAAAAAAAAATTTTTAACAAACAAATATTTTTTATTTTAATAAAATATGAATTCAATTAAAAATAGTTTTCTATACTCAATGAAAAGATGAAACAGAAACACTGTTGCTATGTTGTCATTTTAGTTTTATATAGTTAAAGGAGGAGGAGGCATAACAATGTTATATGATAATCATACATTTCTCAAGGTTTTAAACCTCAACATTATCTTTAGTAATGTTTAAAAAGTTCTAAATGCCACTTAATTAAAATATTTCATTTTTAACAAACAATGGAGAAAACTGTAATCATTTTTATTTTAGTTTGTATATTAGTGTTTGATAGCTAAATTATATTTATTTTAGTTTGTATATTGGTGCTTGATTGTGTTTCTGTTTTTTTAGACTATATATTATTAATTTACTGTAATATATTGGTGCTTGATTATGCCGTAACGATTCTTGCTGGTTCCAGCAAAAATTGAGGCTCTGTAATAATGTAACGTATACAGACTTTGATTTTAGTCAACATTTTTAAACACGAGTATAATTTTAAATTAGTTGTGTAATTTTTATAATCAGTATTTAATAACCACAAACAACAACAACAAAATTACAACTTAAAAATACCAATTATGAGGAGATGAAAAGTTGTAATAAAAATTACGTTGAATGTCATGACACATGAAGTTTTGATAAAGTAATGATAGCTCTTGTATTTGAGCAGCATAGTAGTGTCAGCAGAAAAGAAAAAGATATGCAATCTTACAACAGTGGAGTAGAGGCTCAAGTTATTGAATTATTGTTACCAGTAAATAACTGAGTTTTGTTTCAGTTAAATTTCATTATCGACTGTAAACCCACAGCAATCACAGAAGAGAGATCAAGTTCAAGATCAGCTGCCTGTTCTAAGCAATAGAAAAGTGATGGCCTTTTGTAAATATTGGAGTATATTGTTGTGTTGACAGTAAATAGTGCCAATTAAGATGCAAGACTGTCCAGAAGGTTATTAGTATAGATCAGAAACAATACACAGTATAGATTCTTGTAGTACCTCAGAAGTTACCGGAAATGAAAACAAGTGTTGACCTTCAAAGACAACTTTAAGTTAAAAAAAAAATGATTCAATAATTTAAAAAACTTTATCAGATACCATATAAGGCAAGCTTATGAAGAAGACCAGCATGCCTCTATACAAAACATTTGGTATATCAAGAGCAATAGCTCTTGTCTAGCACTAGTTAAATAATTTAGAAAGTAATTAAATTGTCAAGCAGTTGTTAAGTAGTTTAGAAAGTATTAAAGTTCTAGAGAACTTTTGTTTGTGACAGGGATCTGGATCAGGTGTAGAAGAATTTAAGAAGGAAATAACTTTAGCAACAAAGGCAAGAGTAATATTGATGCCTAACAGTCAATCAATCAGTTTCTTTGAGATAACAAGAGTATTGCCAATAGATTCAAGAGATAAATTAGAGGAAAAGTTCTTTGCAAATAGTTTTTCATTATCCTTTGGAGAAGTAATTATAATTCATGTATGAGAGATGGAATGTTAGACTTACCTTTATTAATGGCATTGCTAAAGGGATTCCCAAGTGCTGATACAAGTTATGTTTATTTTGTAAATAAACATTTAAAAATAAGTATTAAGTTTATTAAAATTACCAAGACAAATTATTTATTAAGGTATTAACAAAAAACATGTGTTGTTTTGCCATTATACTTCCGGTTGAGAGGTTAATATTAACTGCATGAATCTGCATAGTTTTTTCCGTTTTTCAAATATTTTGTTTTAATAATATTTTACCGCAGAGTTAAACGATTTACACATTTAGATAGGGTTTTATCTTTTTATAAAAACACATTTGCATTACTTTCAAGCGGAGATTTTTAAATAAAAAAAAATTGTAAATAAACGAAGAATACCGCTTTTTTACTTCATTTTTTTTAAATTTCCATTAATATATTTTGTTTACATTTACCCGTAAATTAAATTTATTTGCACTATTTCTTACTAAATCCAAAAAAATAAAATTGTATTTTCGTTTTTATGATTTTATTAGCAAAACTTGTTTTTAACAAACATCATAATAATTTTTAAATTTACATATTTATATTTATAGCTCGTTTTTAATATAAAAGGTATATAAAATTATATAAAAACATTTTTTCATTAAAATTAATTGCAAAAGGGAAAACCCAAATATAACATAATGTTATAACTTGATTTTATGAACTTAAATGTTTTGATGTCATTTATTAATAACAAAGCACATTAATCAGATTAATATTTTTTAACTTACCTTTGAGAGAGAAAAAATGGCGTAAAAAATTATAAAGTTTTTTGCTTTTATTTTGATAAATAATTTGTTTTTAAAAGTTTAATTAACATGAAACTTATTTTTTAAGGATTATTTAAGATGTACACATTATGTCTTAGCATTTGGAAATTACCTTAATATACTTAGAAACTAACTTTTGAGATATAATAAAAGAATAAGACATCTCAGAATAATGGACTTTAGTATCAACAAGATCTTTTTTGCTAAGATTTCTTCCTATAACAAAAAGATATTTGTTCTCTAGAGAGTTGTTTTTGTTGAAAAGATAAAAAAAAAATGGTTATGATTAGAAGTAAAAGTAGGAAGGTAAAAACCAAGAATGAGGCTTGACTTTAAACTGATAAGAACGTTTAAAAGCTTTCATGTTTTTTCAGCAGAAACAAAAGGTATGAGCTTATGGACCATCGAAAACAAAAAATTACAAATGGAATCCCAATTAGTGTTAAGGAAGTAATGAGAAATGATAGGGGGTAATTACATGTAAAAGGAGGATAATCAATCGCCTCTCAGATATTCTTTAGAATTTAACCAATGGTGAGTTGACCATTAATGAAACATAAAAAAATGTAATGTTTGAGCTTCCAAATCAAAATGGTTTAAAAGTTATGACATTTTCATATTCACCCTAAAATGCTCATTTTTGTGTGTGTAAATAATTTAGGTTTTAGTGGAGGAGTATGACTGAAAGTTGGTACCTGACCATTTTTGAAGGTGCTGAATCCAAAGATGAAGGGAAAATAATCTAATTTGAAATATTTGAATATTGAAAATAATTTTTTAATTTCAAAATATTGCCAGTCAAATTTTTTGTTAAGTTATGTTTCACTCATAGAAAAGTTTAGGTCTCTGGAAGTAAAAAGGAAAAATATATTGCTCTGTATAACTTGCATTTATACTCAATATTTTTAAAAGTATATATGGAAATTATTTTACATTGGAATACATTAAAAGTATAATTGAAGAGTTTAGCGCTAAAAGTACTTAAGTCACAAAATAAATGTTTTGGGAAATCTACTTAGATTAGACTTAGAAGTAGATTTTCTCAAAAAATTTACTTTGTGACTTGAGTACTTTTAGCACTAAGCTCTTCAGTTTCTTGCATGGACACCTTCCATGTGCAACATGGAATTGTTAGTATTATGATGTTTTACAGCTGTTGATGAAATCAACCTCTCTGAGAGCTACCACAGAGTTCAGGAAACCTTACTACTAACAGACTTCAGAACCATTAATCTGAGTTATAGAGCTCATTGGATAGCCACTTCTAAGGGGGCGCAAGCATATGATGAAAAACCTATAAATGTCAAGTAGACTAGCGGTCATTCTAGACAGGAAACCATATAACATCTATGTTAGTCTAATAAATGAAGATGTGCAAGACTGGTCAACAGAGATTTTCTGCTTACCTTATAGACTTAGGATAAGAGGCTTTCTGCAAGACTGTATTTGCTCAACCTAAGTATTCTTATTATATCACTATCTGCAGTCTTTACTCAACCAAGAGCCTGATGATAGTTAAAAATCCATAATCACGCATAGACATTAGCAACAAGTGTATATTAAAATTCACCAATAGGCATAAAAAATTATATTTTTAACAAAAGGTTTCATTTTAGAAATTTTATTTTTAGACTTCCTTTTTGACATTAACCCTGCTTGATTTGTATTTATTTAAATATTTAAAAGCCTAAAATTTAGCCATCTTTTGATTGCTAATTCAAAATGTTTAAGGAGTTCCAACAGCACTGCGCTCAAATTCGCAAATCAAAATTAATCCATTGGAAATAAATATTCAAAAAGTTTCTCTGTTTTTAAAATTAAAGTTATGCAACCGATTGTTGAAGGTGTCATCTTTGTTCCTAAAACTTATTTTAAAAAATCATGGAGGAAGTTTTGTCTCTTAAAGGTGGAAATAATTAATTTGACTCTATGATTTTTTTAAATTATGTGCTCATTGTATTTTTATTTTTTTTTTATTTTTTTTTTACGTTAATTCACCTCACCAAGGCCAAGAAGACCACTACAGTCACTGAAGCTACTTTAGTTGTGGTAACAACTCTCTCTCAACTCTATAACTCCAAAACACAAACCTTGACAAACAAGGCCACTGCACTGAGAAACAATTGAGTGTGGTACTACCAGAGACTTAGTGGGGATTGAACAGATTTCAATTAAAGACTAAAAATAAAAGTATAATAAACAAAAAAATTATTTTTAAACTTTATTTCATTTATAATCTTTTTGATATATGTGACATTATTATTGGTATTAGATGTTGATGCAAGTAAAGATTAAGAAATAAAATAAGAATTAAAAAAAAAAAATTACTTTAAATTTTGATTAATAAATAAAGATATAATTTGTAACATTAACATTAGTAACAAATGTTGTCACCATATAAAAACACCAATTAATCATTGGATTCATCAATCAAATCAAGTAATCATTGGATTCATCATTTTATTAACTTTGAAAAGGAAAACTTTACCATTGCTACCAAATGTTATTTTTCTTGTTTTTTTTTTGCAAACTCTTTATCACATCATGGAAGTCAAGATTTCATGCTAATTGAGACTCTACACTCAAAGTAGCAACAAAAAAAAATCTTGATTTCAATTTACTGAATGAACACTCACTGGAATTGAAGCAAAAATATGCAGTACAATCAAGTTACCCAAGAAATTTTGTACAACAAGTCGAATGGAGAAAGAGGTTTTTCTCCAAAGTTTGCTGTATGAATTTGTTTCATGTAAAGCAATTCTTCAGCCTGTTCATTATCAGCCACGTCACATAAGTATTTCTGCAAAAAAAGAGAACAAGCACTCTTGATCTCTGCTTTAAATAGTTTTTGATATTCCTAGAAAAAAAGAATATAGCAAAGATTTCTTGAACGGCTGTGATAGTGAGTCCTCTAATCAGAATCAAGAATATAATAAAAGTTAGTTGGTTATAAATATATTTATAACCAATTAACTACTGGTGGGGGTACCTGTAGGGGCCGGGGCCCCAAGCAGTTTACTTGGGTGATTTGCCCTCTGCATGGCCCTGGATATATGTAACGTTATCACTCTTACCCAATGATGTTATATCTATAACATCATTGGGTAACATATAATGATTATATATCTTTATAAAAAGGGTAATAAATAAATAAACAAATCTAAAAAAATTTTATCATTTATAATTGTTTTGGAAAAATATGATATTTAATATTATTATCGGTAACAGATGTTGCTTCCACTAAAGAGCACAAAATAAAAAGGGTATAATTTTTTTATCGATTTGATTTAATTTATCTATTTGATTTTATCTATTTGATATAATTTTATCTATTTGATATAATTTTTTTTATCTATTTGACAGATTAATTATGACAAAAGATGTAAACTGGAGATTCTTAATACATTGCAATAAAAGATAACAAAAAAAAAAAAAAAAAAAAGGAGATATTGAGCAAAAATATCTTTAAATTTTTATCTGGTAAATAATATATAATCTTTATAATAAATTTTTATCTGGTATATAATATATAATCTTTATAATAAATTTTTATCTGGTATATAATATATAATCTTATAATTAGTCATAATTATTTTGAAGACTCAATCATTGCCGCTTTTGCTATACAATATTAATCAGATATCAATAGAAAAAAAAAACATATTCAAACTTTATGTCATTTATTATCATTTTTTAAATGATATATTTAACATTACCATTGCTACAAGATGTACAACTGGAAATTACAAAACTGCAACTGTGCAAATGAAGATTAAAAAATAAACATAGCACATTTTATGCAATTTATATTCATATCAATACAATGCAATTTATATTCATATCAATACAATGCAATTTATATTCATATCAATACAATGCAATTTATATTCATATCAATACAATGCAATTTATATTCATATCAATACAATGTAATTTATATTCATATCAATACAATGCAAGGTGTGTAGTTAAACTTCAATAAAAAATTCCATCTTCAGAGCTGTAACTCAAGTAATGTCAAGGTATGTGGGGTTACTTTGACATGTGTTAGAATGTTTTTACCCGTCACCCGTCGGTCATTGTTTAAATTATTTTAACAGATACTGTAGCCAGATGTTGAATGATCAAATATAACTATTTTTATCCACATAATTGTAAGTATAAATAGCTCAATACGGTGGGTATAAATTAAACAAATTTTTAGTTTTTGTTGTTGCTAAAAAACTTTTGTTAAAAGATAAGTAAAACCATACTATAATATTATCATTTTACATGTGTTTTTATAATGTTGTTTATAAATGCTAAGCATTTAAGATTTCTTTGTAGCATTTTTTTTCAAACGCATATTTCAATTTTGGGGTAACATTGACAGAAATGCTTAAGTCATCAAGAATCAAGCAAAAGTTGGTGAAATATCTTACAACTTATGAATCTTTTATGGTACATGAAATGGAATCAAACAAAGTGATCCCTAAATTAAAAGAGTTTTAAAATGTACTAATACATCATATGTTAACAGATCTAAAAACTGACACTTACAGAAAGTTAAAATCCACACCTAATTATGTTGCATAATACCATAATACTGGTAAGAACGAAACATCAGAACCTCAAAATGTAAAAAATCTCATTGTTTCAGGAATTAAACCAAACACCAAAAAATGTTACAATGAAATCTAGCAAAAAACAATGCTGCGAGGTTTCATCGGAGTCAAATATTGAGTCACTGATGTGTTGTAGAGCTTAATAGATTGATAATTTTTAGAAAAAAAGTTTTTAATCATAAATTAACATTTTTTAATTATAAATTAACATTTTAAAATCATAAGTTAAAATGTTTTTTTTTGTTTGTTTGTCAAAACTACAATGATAATTTCACTTCTCAATGTAAATATACATATAGATCTTTTTCATTGTTTGGAACACAAAGAGCCTTAGAACAAAAAATATAACGCATAATATAATGGGTGAATAAAACAGTTAAAGTTCATCATTTGGCAGGAATTGATTAAGCATGTTTCATCTATTACTGTAGAATTGTAAGGATTCATTTATGCCTGCAGGAGATATTAGGATTCGTGTTTTTTGAACAAAAACGTAACTTTTGGTACATTGCTCCCATTTTTAGTTTACAAAGAAAATAGTAGATTATATGTAAAAAAAAATGTATTATTTTAGATATTCCAGTCATTTTTAGATTCCTAATTCCGGTCAGTTATTTTTTTCAATAGTTGTCAATAGGACCTATAGGTTGTTTATTAACAACATTTTGGGGTAAGTTGGCAAAATTTTCACGAGTTAGTTACCTCATAGTATTTATTATAAAAAAAAGTATTCTAATAAGATTATTATGATTTGTAACAATAAACAAATAAATTTGTTTTTAATTAAAAAATTAAAAAAGATTTTTTTGCATAGAAAAAAAAGTGAGCTATTGTTTTGCATAGAAAAAAAAGGTGGGCTATTGTTTTGCATAGAAAAAAAAGGTGGGCTATTGTTTTGCATAGAAAAAAAGGTGGGCTATTGTTTTGCATAGAAAAAAAAGGTGGGATATTGTTTTGCATAGAATAAAAAAGGTGGGCTATTGTTTTGCATATAAAAAAAAAGGTGGGCTATTGTTTTGCATAGAAAAAAAAAGGTAGGCTATTGTTTTGCATAGAAAAAAAAAGGTGGGATATTCTTTTGCATAGAAAAAAAAGGTGGGCTATTGTTTTAACTAATTATACTAACTATCATTTGGTACCAACTTGAAGGAAATTAAAATATTTGGCTTAAAATTGATGATAAAATAAATAGTAAAAATTTTTTTTTAATTCTGCACTTGATAATACAGAGGCAACTAGTGCCGGACTCCATTTATTGGCATTAATTTTTTTAGAGTGTAGATGAAAATTTTAAGTGATTGCAAGTATGGGTTTCTAACTATTCTCAGCAATATTGTTTCAAATAATGTTCATTATTGTATTATAAATAATACAAAAAATATTTTTAAAATCATTTTACGGGGTAATATTAAATGTAACAAAAAAAGTCAATATTATATATTTAGTAACTGTGTGCAAAAAGAAAATATACAGAGCCTAACTCAGCTAGACTTTAACACCCGATTAATGTTAAAAATGTATCTAACTTGGATTTGAAATTTATAATTGTCTTTGATTCTACAAACCCCAAATTTGAAAATCCCAAATCTTTGCATTTAAATATTGTTTTGAATTAAATCAAAGTCCTATGTACAAGTAAATCACTTTTTACAATAATAATAATGATGATAAAGATTTTTAAAAAAATATCTTGTATTTTTAGAAAAAGTTGCTTTAAAAATTCTTGACAAAACAAAACTTGACGAGAAGACGAAGAGATTGCTCTCACGTGAAATTAAATCTATGGAAAAGTTAAATCATCCAAACATCATTCGCATTTTTGAAGTTCTTGAAACACCCTCTAAAATATACATCGCTCTTGAGTACGCTTGCCATGGGGAACTCTTTCATAAGATTTTAAGTAACGGCAAGTTTTTAGAATCGGAGGCAAAAGTTTACTTTGGTCAGCTCACTTCAGCAGTTGCATATATGGTACTTATCTTTCTATGTCATTTAAAATTTATTTGAAATGTAATATAATGTAACTAGTTTCGAACTATATGTACACGTCACCTTTATTATTTTTATTTCATTAATAATGCTAATAACTTTTGTTTTGATAAACGATAAATATTTTATTTTTTTTACTAGCACCAGTGCAACATTATTCATCGTGATATTAAAGCAGAAAACGTTTTTCTTGCCTTAAATGGTGTTTGTAAAATAGGTGATTTAGGTTTTAGTACAGTAGCCAATCCAGAGGATAAACTTAATACGTTTTGTGGTAGTCCCCCGTACGCTGCGCCTGAACTTTTTAAAGACGATTATTACATCGGCAGATATGTGGACATTTGGGCACTTGGCGTTTTACTGTATTTTATGGTAACAGGCTTCATGCCCTTCCGCGCTGATACCGTCGGAAAATTAAAAAGAAAAATTTTAGAAGGATCTTTTACTATACCCGATCATGTTTCTGCGACTTGTCGTTTTTTATTAACGCAAATTATTCGAATGGTACCTTCTGATCGGTATAGTTTAAGTGAGATTATGCGAAGTCTTTGGATGGAAGGTGTAGAATTTCCAATGCCTTCTAAGTCTCTATCACTTAAACCGGTAATTAATTCAGTTGATAATTCTCAAGCCGAAAAAGAGGCTTTAAAGCAATTATTAGGCTTTGGAATTACAGAAGATATGATAGAAAACTGTACAGATGATTCGAACAATTGTATAAATGGTACCTACCGAATAGCCGTATATCAAGAGCAGCGAAAAGATCTAGAACTTCAAATTGAAAAAGAAGCGATGATTCGTAAAGATATTGAAGAAATTCGATTGAACAAACGAAAATCTGTCTCTAAATCAAGTTCAAGCAATTCACCTAAATCAGAATTCTGTACAATACTTTGAAAAAATCCCTATCGACATCGTATATTGCGTTCTAAAACCATTCAAAACCTTATGTATTTAAACTATACCAAACTATTTTCTAATTTTTATCTTGTATAATAGAAAAAAATTGTACATATATTTATGGAAATATTTAAGCGTTATTTATATATTAAATTTTTTTAAATTAAAAGCAAGTAAACCAGTAAACCCAAAATATATATATATATATATATATATATATATATATATATATATATATATATATATATATATATATATATATATATATATATATATATATATATATGTATGTATGTATGTATGTATGTATATATATATATATATATATATATATATATATATGTATATATATAATTTTATTTATACAAAACTCGCGCTTTAATAACATTTTTGCAATCCTTGACAATTATGCAGATATTGTTAAATTTATGCTTAATCCATATTTAAAACTCTATATTTCCTTTTTTTTTAATATAGTAATCTCGACAATAGTGTTGAATTAAAGTTTTCAACAAAGGCTAACGTCGCTTTGTTATTTCTAAACTATATATATAACCCTGTTGAAAATATAAAAAGTACCTTCAAAATATTGGATGTTTATCTGGTTATTCTTGTTTTTTTTGTTTTTTTACTACACTGTAAAAAAAACTCCGTAATATTTATCAGACTTTTTCCGTTGTTATGTTACGGTAAAAAAATCCGTTTTCAATAAATTACGGTCTTTTACCTATACTTTTAAGACTTTTGAAATAATCACATCGTTTAATATGTTATGATAACGAGAAGTTCCGTAAATTTAAATTACGGACTTTAACCGTATATTTTAGTATACTTTAGTATAGTCTCTAATTTACAAAGCGCCATTTTTCTTTTTCACGAGGAAAAATTGTGCACGTATATAATTTTAAGTAAGAAATTTTAATATCTTTATATTTGTTTTACTGAAACTAAAGTGCTATATATTTTTAAGGTGGTAACCCTAGAAATAAAAGTTGATTTTTGATGAAATTTTCAAAAAAGATATTTCTATTGTATTTAATTAAGAATTTTAATACCTTTACAAAAATGTATAACATGAATAGGTTTTTTTAATATGATTGTCAATATATTGATATAATTGTGAATTGGTTCTTGTTACTTTTCCCTAGCAACGCGCTAGCAACATGTAAATGCCCTAAAAAATGCAGCAGAATACTATTTTTGAAATATTTTTATGGCTATACTTTAAAACTATATAATGACTATAAGCTATACTTTAAAAACAAAAACACTTGTTAAAGTTAAAAGGATAAGCATGAAGTTTGTCTGGTGACATGAATTGCTTATCGAAGGCAAATTTCTTTTTTGTTTTGAAGTCTATTTATTTGAATTTTTTATTTTTTAGATTTTAGTTAGTAAAAATGATTTCAACAAAACAAAATTTACAAAGAAAAATAAAAAAAATACCACCAAAGAATCGCCACATGGTTAAAACCAAAGAAAAAAACTTTAACAACAACAAAACTAAAGCAGATTTAGAAACTGAATGTGCAAGCTCCAGGAAACTTAAAACTGCAGGTTTTGTTACTGAATCTAGTAATAATGATGATAGTAAATATTTTATGTTTATGGATATTGAGCAAATGAAAAAGTTAATTTTACCAATTCTGTACTGTCCTAAATGTGATAACAAACAACCGATATAATTTATTGATAACCTGAAAAGAAGAATGGGATTTGCTCATTTATTAGAATTGAAATGTATGAGCTGTGGTTGGATTAATTCCTGTTTCACAAGTAAAGAGTGCCATGATTCTCATCGAAAAACTAAACGTGGTCGCAAATTGTATGAGTCAAATGTTCGAGCAGTCATTAGTTTTCGTGAGATTGGTCGGGGCAAGGCAGCATTATAAATGTTTACTAACTGTTTTAACATGTATGGTATTGGTGAATCAGCTTTTGACAACTTAAATGACAACTGTATTTCAACTGCATATGCTAAATTAGCTGAAGTATCAATGAAAAGAGCTGCCAGTGAATTTTCTCAAGCGAGTAATCAGCCTGCAAACGCGTTACAATAGATGGTTCTTGGCAGAAGAGAGGTCATGCATCATTAAATGGTTTAGTTACAGCTGTTGTTGGTGATAAAGTTTTAGATTATCAGGCTTTCTCAAAACACTGTAAAGGTTGTACAATGTGGAGATCCAAGGAAGGTACACCTGAACATGATAGATGGAAAGTAAATCATAATTGTCATATAAACCATACTAAATCCTCTGGTGCCATGGAAGCTGCTGGTGCTATTCAAATTTTTGCACGTTCCATCCAGAAAAACAATATAATTTATTCCAAATATTTAGGAGATGGAGATACTTCTTCTTTTAAAGAAGTTGTTGAATCTAATCCTTACAAGGAGAATGGAGTTAACATTGAGAAATTAGAGTGTATTGGCCATGTGCAAAAGCGACTTGGTACTAGAGTTCGAAATTTAGTGAAAAACTTCAAAAAAAAAGGGACAAAAGCTCCAATACATGGTAAAGGGAAACTTACTGATACTATTATTAATTCCATGCAAAACTACTATGGTCTTGCTATTCGGAGAAACTCTGATAATGTACTACTGTGATCAAAAAGTAAGGTGAATTTTTAATTTAAACTTCCCGCCTTATTCGAATCGTCCAATCTTTTTTATTTTTAAGTTGGTAGGAATGTCATTAACATTTGCGCCAAATTACATATCAAACTCATAATTATTTTTTTTTTGTTTACGCTTGTTTCTGAAGTACCAAGAGTGCATTCGGCGATTTTCACGATGTCTAATTTTGTTGAGTAAAGAAGTGCTATTAAATTTTGTTTGCGGAATGATATTTCTGCTGCTGAAACGTATCGAATGTTGCAAAAGGCCTTCGGTGAAGAGACTATGTCTCAAAAAAATGTTTACAAGTGGTACAAAGACTTCAAAGAAGGCCGAGAACGTGTTGATGACTTGGAACGCTCCGGACGACCATCGACTTCGATTGATGATCGCCACATCAACAAAATCAAAGAATTGGTGCTTGGAAATCGTAGGTTAACCGAGACCTTGTTGACATGGTTGGAATATCATTTGGGTCGGTGCAAGCGATTTTGAAGGATCATTTGGGCCTCAGAAGACTCAAATCACGTTTGGTGCCAAAATTTCTCAATTTCTTTGAAAAAGAGCGTCGCGTTAAAACGTGTGAAGCAATGCTTTCTGACTATCAAGACGTCTACAAAGAAATTATTACTGGCGATGAGACTTGGGTCTACGCATACGACCCTGAAACAACCGACCAATCGAGTGAATACCGTGAAAAAGGCGAGCCGAGACCGAAGCAACCACGTCAAAGTCGCTCAAAAATCAAGGTCATGTTGACTGTTCTCTTTGATTATTGTGGTGTCGTGCACTACGAATTCCTTCCAACTGGCCAAACTGTCAACAAGGAATATTATTTAAGCGTTATGTGACGTTTGCGTGAAGCTATTCGCAAAAAGAGACCGGAATTATGGGCCAATAACTCTTGGATTTTGCACCACGATAATGCGCCTTCGCACACAGCACTGATAATAAACGTGTTAAACATATGAAGCACAAATCTTCTAATATGGTGTTAAAACAGCGTAAAAAACTAAGAAAAATTAAAAAAGGCATAGTGGATGTTGAGGTTTCCAATGAAAAACAAACTTCATATATACCTGGTGGTTTTTAAACATTATTTTTGAAATACTTTATTAAAAGTCTCGTTTCCCAGGTTTAATAATTTTCGAGACATTACACATTTTAAAACATGGTTATTTAAAAATGGTATGGATTTATGAACTGAAATTTTCAGAACATTTTCATAAGACATAGATAAATCATTTCTCATAGGATTTTGTAATATTAAGAGCAAATTTCAGATTTATATCAAATTTAGTATTTATTTGAGTGACTAAATAAATAAACTCTAAAACATTTTGCATAACTTTGGAATTATCGAGGCAAATCAAAAAATCCTATGACAAATGAAAATATTATATGTAATAAGCATTTCTGCAAAATGTCAAAGCTGTAGAGTTATTATATAGTGAGATATTATGTTTTCAAATATACCCCATTGTTTAAGGTTTAACTAATTTATTTTTGGATAATCAAGGCAAAAAAATTTTTTGAATGATTTTATTTTTTATTTTTTTGAAATAGAATCAAGTTTTACTACAAAATATCAATAAATAGCTTAAACTCAAAAAATAAATTATTTCTAGGGTTACCACCTTAAAGAAATCCATTCACAAAAATTTTTTTTTAATTTAGATTAGGGATGCTGTTATAAATAGATATAGATATTTTAAATATCTATATATATTTAAAGCAATATAGGAAACTATTTTTCATAATAATATAGGAAATTCAAAAAAGAAAATTTCATAATAGTATGAAATATTTTTTATTATTTTCAACATTACTTTCTTTCCTTTTTTTTTTTTTACTGTAAATAACAATTTATTAATCTGATCTATTATGTAGAAGTATCGCAAAAATGAATCCTGAAAAAGGAAATAAAATGGAAAAAAAAAAAAGCTGATGAAAAACAGTATGTCGGACCTCACATTATTCCGTTAATTTTTCTCCAATCAGGTTCTAAACATTAGTTACAAATTTAACTAATATTGATAAATAGTTGTTGATAGCGATAGATGGATAAATTTTGAAACATAAGTTACAATTTTACAGATACTGATCAAAGTATCAAACATATATGATGTATGGAAACAAATTATCAAACATTTGGGGATTTAAGGTTCCTAGGGCTAAATATTTAAAATATGAGAGTAAATACAACTGCTTTGCACTTATCACAGTTTGCACTTATGTTTGCAAATTCTTTCGGGGCACTTATACCAATTTGCACTTATGCCGATTCACATATATGCTAGTTTTTCCAACTTCTTTGTCCTTATGCCAATTTGCACTTATTCAACCTCCCGGTCGCTTTTCTTGGCTAAAACGCCCATCAGCAGTTTTTTAAAAATGGTGAATATTAAGATTTAATATGCATTTTTTTAAAATTCAACGTAACACTAGAGCAATTTCCGTTGATTTTCAGATCTATATTTTTTACAATCTTTCATCAGCATAAAATTTAATAATCTATATAACAAAAAGATAATTAATCTAAAAATGTGTAGCAGTGACTCAGTGGCAAAGTTCTGGCTCAGAACCAAGAGGTCGGAGACCGGATGCCGGCTCTAGCCTTAAAATTGAGATTGGCGAGAAAGAAGGCTAGAATTTTCTAGTTAAATGCTCTTACGTGGTGCTCTGTGATAAGACTGTAAAAACTTCTGGATAAATATATCAAGCGTTAATAGAGAATTACTTTTGTAAATTATATGTACAGATGTTTCAGATGATCTCCACATGTTTTTACTTCAACTAATATAGAAATAGTTGAAATATAATTTTTAGATCCGTCGTACTAAGAATTGATAAAGCGTTGACATAATTTTGTAAAACTGTAATTGATAACTTTTTAATAACGATCCCCTGGGATGCTAATTTTTAGTGTGTTGAACTTTTAGTTTAGGAGTCACTCTATGCATCGTTGATATTGCTTTTTTGTAGTTGGATTTTTTACTGTTACATCTTGATCTGGGAAGAATATTTTTGTCTCATAGTCCACCTTTTGTCTGATTTAGTATTTATTTTTTGTTGAAACTTTTTTTTGGAGGTAAAACTCTAGAAACCTATGAGTAGTATGTTTAATTAGTATGCAAAAAAATATAATTAGTTCTAGAAACAATTACCAATGGTTTTATAAATTTATATGATTGACTCCGAATAAAACTCCACTTAACCATATTTAAGTTGGTAATCTAAAGTTTGTAACAAGCAACCACTAAACCAAGTTAGAAACTAACAGAAAACAAAGAAGAGAGTTAAAGAAAAAGGTTGACAAAATACTTATGTAGTAGTATACATCAAAATATAAACATATTCAAAATTTTTAAGTTATACCGTTTTACTATATTTTATATTAGTAAAAAACAATTGCGATTATTTACATAAAATATATACAAAAAAAACTTTAGATTATCGAGTTTTATACTTTGGCAAAATTGGCCCAAAAATTTTTTAACGTTGAAGTTAAGCCATTTTCTATAAAATTTATTGAAACTTTTAAGCAAAGTTTTTAATTTCTTTCCTTTGAAATCTTTTGTCATTGCACACATTTAAGAAGAAACCCTGGGTAATAATCATGTGCAGTTTTAAAGTATATTTAAATGATTATATTCAAAAGATTTAGTAAAAGTAGTCTTGTTGTTAGTAAATATATTTGTTATTGATATGATAATCTGTCTAATAATATAATTTTTAGCTTCTTCTAGATGTCTTGCTTGTGCGTCACATAATTGTTTTTCAATAACAAAAAAAAAATTCAATGGTATATCAATAGAATGTTAATATAAAAAGAATATTATATTATATTGAGTATTAAATATTATATTGAGTAAAAAAAAGTGTGCAAGTCAAAAAATATATAAAGGAGAGGAAAGTTTACAAAACACCAATGCTCGTGAAAAAAAACTAGAAAAAAAACTTCGAACTCAAATAACACCCATGCCACCTCTTATGCACCGGCCTGAGTAAGTTTACTCAGGCCCGGTGTATAAGGGGTGGCATGTGTGTGCATAGACTATTACACTATTACCCCTCCCCCTCCATTCTTTATGCATACATCCTTTTGTGTTGGAAAACTAGGATCTTTAGTCAGAAAATTAACTTTTATATTGGTTAGCTGGCCAACGTTGAGAGGTATAGTTTTACTTTTCTTTTTTTTTTTAAAAAAAAAAAAAAAAAGATGTTATTCATTCAAAGCATTTATTTATTAACAAGTACTTTTTTATTGTGATAAATCATAAAAACAAACATTACCAAGGATTTTTTTTTAATTATTGCGTGCGTATTTATGGACGGCCCATTTAAACATTTTTAATAATAAGGGTACTAAACTGCTTTCGTAAAAAGTTAAATGAAAATAATGAATAAAAAGAAATTTAATTTATTTCTTACTCTAAAACATTTTTTTTTTTTTTTATTATAACCCAACTGTAAAAACCTAGTTTAAAACAAATTTAAATCTTTTTAAAGGGATAGAAAATAAACAATAAAAAGCCCTCTAACACTACGCAATATTTCATTGTTTTTTTATAACTTCAAAGTAAAGCCGCAGGAGTAAATTTGTTCCGGTAGATTGTAAAATGCATTACCTCAAAAACCAAAGTTTTCTCGTCCGACTTCCAAAAGTTCACGGAAAAAAGAAGTCAGACGAAATATCGTTTAGAAAACTATTGCATGTTTTTCAAACTATTGCGACATTAACACGCACTCACAAAAATAATAATAAAAATATATATATATAAACATTCAGGTAGCCTAAGATATAATTATCTCCCATATAAGCGTTTGAATCTTCTTTTGCATAAAGTTTATTACCTTTTTTTACTTGAAATGAGTTGTCTATATCCATGACTTCACTGTACTTTATTTTAAAAGTAGACTAGATTTAAAAGTAGGTTGTGGAGAAGAAAATGGAACAAATATTTATGAAGCTGGTTGTTTATAGTGTGTTATTTTTTCTGCTTGCTGTATATTAGTATAAAATTGCTGTATATTAGTATAAAATTGCTGTATATTTGTATAAAATAATACACTATACGTTAAGTTATGGCTGCAATTTCTTAATAACTTAATTTCTTAATAACTATCTCTCAATAAGGATCCTTTAATGAAACTGATAAATTTAAATTAATGACATCGAAAGACACTTGAATTTTATCTTGGTCAATATTTCCTGATTTAGCTAAGTTTATAAATTGCTACCAATTTTTTTAAATGTGTTTTGTTAAGAATTTTGAAATTTTGTATTGTATGTAGCCGTTCCTATGGTATGGTGTATTATATAGCATCACTCGGGTAAAGATCTTTATATTCTTAAACCATAAATCGAACTGCTTTATTTATTTTTCCGAGTGTGTTTTGAACTTTGTGAATGGCTTGTGGAGTTGGATCATAGTTGAGTTTTTTTGTTTTTGTTTTGACTTCTAAATGCTCTTGAATTTTTGCTAACTATCAGAATTATCTCGCGCTAGTCAAGATCTTTTGTCGAACGGTGATATCTTTATATTAGTTATTATTATAATATATATCTTTATATCATTTATATTAGTTTCTTAATTTCATAAAGAGCTTTACGTTGTTCTTTATTCAGGTTACTTTTTACCGGTGTAGCTATTAAAAATCTTAAAACATCTTGTCGTAATTTTTCTTTTAAATAAATATATTTCTTCATCTTCATAATAAATTACTTTCAATATTTTTTAGTTACAAAGTCACAGTTTTTAGTTAAGCAGGCAGAAGACAAAAGTCTTATCAATATCAAAAATATTACAATTTTAGTAAAATAATATTAAACACTTTTAAATAAAATATACAAATAACAAAATAAAAATAAAAATTTAAGACAAGTAAGAGAGATAAGAGTGATATCGCTTTTTAACACAAGAAAAAGTTGAAAAATATAAGAGAATAAAATAAAAATTAAAAATAAAATAGAACTTGAGATATCATAATCAAGTTACTGTTTTTTTGAGTTCTACAAGAGTTACACTCGGTATGATATTGAAAATTCGGATTGTTTTAACAAAGCTTTTGGTACCTGATAACTAAGCAACATATGCTTTGTTTGATAATTATGATCTATAATAAAGGAAAGGTCTTCAAAAATAATATGCGGTATATGATGTTTTAAACTAAACATGAATAAAAGAATAATATAAACATTTAATTGATAAACATTTAGCACTCCAAGCTTTCTAAACAGTGGATGGGCACTACACCATTACAAAATTTAGAAAAAAATTCAACCCGCTTCTGGTATCAATCACTCTCCCCCAAGTAAGTGATCGCTCACTGCACCACATGCCAAAGATAGTGGAGTTAAACGACAGCTTTTGGTTGCAG
Organism: Hydra vulgaris; assembly: GCF_038396675.1. Taxonomy (NCBI): domain Eukaryota; kingdom Metazoa; phylum Cnidaria; class Hydrozoa; order Anthoathecata; family Hydridae; genus Hydra; species Hydra vulgaris. The sequence continues at coordinate 16,838,356 of NC_088933.1, forward strand.
TTGCAGAAGACATGTCAGAAACATATGAAAATATCAGACAATTGCTTTCATTGATTCAAGCCAACTCTACAAACTTTTTCATTTCTTTTGACTTAAAGGTTGTAAACATTGTCTGTGGTTTACAAGCACACTCCAGCATTCACCCCTGCACATGGTGTACTGCTGATTATCAACATCTTTCATTTCCTGAGCAGCTTAGGACTTTTGGCTCTACCAGAAAGAGCTTTAGAGACTTTGAATCTGGAGGATTGGACTTTAAAAAGGCAAATTTTTACAAGAATTTCATTCATATGGGTTTGACTGATCTTCCTGACCAAAAGCTTATTTTTGTTATGGAGCTACATCTGATACTTGGGGTTGTCAATCACTTGTTTAAGGACTTAAGAGATATTTGGCTAAAAGCTGTTGATTGGCCAAGACTCCTAAACATTCAACCACAACCCCATCATGGATGTCAATTTGCTGGCAATGAATGCCACAAGCTTTTGAAGAATGTTGATCTTCTTCAAAAACTAGCAGAAACTGACTGTGCATTCCAAGCTATTTGTATCATTGATGCCCTTCGAAATTTGGAGCAGTTGTGACTGCCTGGTTTGGACAAAAGCTTGATCCACACTATGCAGTGAAAATTGATGCATTTTGAACCTCATTTCTGGCTTTGTCAATTGCGTCAGTGACGCCCTAAGGTACATGCAGTCTGCTTTCACACCAAAGAATTCATTGAAATGAAGCACACTGCACTTGGATCTTACAGTGAGCAGTTAACAGAAGCTCTTCACCACTCATTTGCTAAATACTGGAAAAGATACAAAATCAGGAATGTGTGTACTTTCATCCTTCCAAAGGGTTTTTTCGGGAAAAGCGGGTTGAATTTTTTTTTAATTTTGTAACGGTGACTAGTGTATTTATTAGCATTTAATATAAAACGGCTTGCTTGTTTTTGTTTTTAAGATACACGTTAGTCTTGACGGATACGTGCTTGCCCAGGCAATTTTACAATTACTAATATAGCAATAAATAAATGAAAAGTAAATAGATTTTATGCTATTTTTATCAAACATATATCTAGTTTTATACATAATATCAATACTTTTTGAAACTTTTTTATTAGATTAATGTGCTCTTTCCAACTTTTTTGCTCGTTGATTAAAACGCCTAAGAAATTAATGCAGAATGTCCGTTGCAAATCCGTTTTTTCCATCGAAATATCCGGGTGTTTTAAGGGCAACGTGTCAGATGTGGAGGATTTAGAAAAGAGAGTATATTTGCTTTTAGTTGTGTTCAGAGAGAGTTTGCTGGCTTTAAACCATTCATAGAGGTTGTCAAGTTCATGATTCATAGTGTTAAAGATTATCTTAATGTTAGAGTGGGTATAAAAAACTTGAGTGTCGTCAGCAAAAAGATTGAAATTTAGTATACTAGATGATAAGTAAATATCATTGATATAAATAATAAACAATAAATGACCTAGAATAGATCCCTGTGGAACTCCGCAGATAATGTTTTGAATTTAGTGTAGGTTTTTTTATAAGATAAACATGAAGAGTACACGGGAAAAAACGGCATTGTCACATTTAAAAAGATTTGAAAAAATATATATTAATCATTTATAAAAGTTTTCATATAAAGCATAGAAGTAAGTTAGAAAAAAATATTCCTTGATTAATTTATCTAAAGTTTACATTTTTAATAAAATATTTGTAACTTTAATTAAAAAAATTTTTTTCCTAACTTTATACAAAGACTTTTATAAATGATTTATAAATACTTTCTCAAAACTTTTTAAATGTGACCATGCCGTTTTTTCCCGTGTACTCTTCACATTGTTTGCAATTTTAAGTTTGGACAGAAGATTGCCATGGTTCACAGTATCAAAGGCTTTTAAGAGGTCAATAAACACTTCAAGAGTACATTGGTTGTTTTCAAACCCATGAAACCTCTTTGAATAATTAATTATTGCATGTTCTGTCGAGTCGAGTCTTTTTTAAATACGCACTGATTACACAGGCCAACAAAAAAAATTTTTTCTGGTGCCGAGCAAACAATTTGTTTTTTGTATAGCATTTCTCATTTTGATTTTAAATATACAACTCTTTTTTTACCATCACGTCAAGTTGTAAAGATATTTAGGTTCAAATCTTAAGTATTTAGGGTAAAGTCCCTAATATTGTCGAAAAAAAAGTTATTCAAAAGTATGTCAACCTGGGTCTCAAAAGAAGCGTATTTTTATAGAGATTTTAAAAACTCAATTTAAGGCCGTAAGGACTTCTTTGGGCACTTAAATTTAATTAAAAAAAAGAAAGTGTTACCTCTTTAATTTTTTAAATTGTTTTATAATGAGCGTCATTGCTGTTTTGCTTATTCCGCAGCTTTTTGTGAGATTTTCTTTTAATTTTTCTCTAGACTTTATAAACATTTGTTCATAAGATTTATTGGTAATATTTAATATAGTTTAAAAATCGTGTTTGTCGTTAACAAATATTTGTATATAGGGTAGATTAGGGTAACATGAGCAATTTGGTAATATGAGCATACTAAAAGATTTCTAAGAAGTAAGCACAATAAAGTTGCTTTGTATTTTTTGATGATGAAATATTTTTGTATTTTGTATCACCATTGCGTCTCCTTTAAAATTAAAAACAAATCAATGCAATAGATTGTTTTGATTTAAAAATCAAAACTTTGGTTTCCAAAAAGAAGTTGTGACGTATCCTCCGTCATCCTTGTTCAGACCGCCGCACAGTGATTTAGAAACATTTAAAATTTGGCCAAAATACAGTTTTTTGAGTAGCGCAATTTAAATATGTTATTATTTCGAAATAATGTGGTTTTAAAAAGCTCATTTTCTAAAAAAATTAGCGACGTAAAAGCTAATACGACGTAATATATATATATATATATATATATATATATATATATATATATATATATATATATATATATATATATATATATATATATATATATATATATATATATATATATATTCACATTAAAAAGTTTTGTTCAGAAACATCAGGAAAAACTCGTAAAACATAAAAGTTAAAGGTAATTTACGTCGTCTTAGCTTTCACGTCGCTAATATTTTTAAAAAATGAGCTTTTTAAAACCACATTATTTCGAAATGGGGCAAGTTGGGGCAGCTAACTTTTTTAATTTCTTATAGAATGATACAAACTTTCGGTAAAAAAAGAATCAGCTTGGCGAAGGAAGTCTAAGGTAAAAAGTCCTAGCACTATAAAAATCAGTTTAAACTCGTTACAATTGCATTTTTTAAATGCATTTCTTACAACATGTATAAATACATATTTCAAATATTTTCATAATTGTAGATAAAGTTATCTATTATCCTTGTATATATAGAAAATTAAATTGAAAGGTTTTGTATTTAGGGAGAAAATCAAGATTTAAAAATGATAAAATTTTAATGATAAAAAAAAGCCATTTTTGGTCACTTTCAAACTTAAATTAACGTTTGAATCTTTTATTTCAGTACTTATTTTTTTATACCGTTGAAATCTTAAGAAACTATAGAAAATAGTTAGCTAATAACATTATTTAAATTGCGCTACTCAAAAAACTGTATTATGGCCAAATTTTAAGTGTTTCTAAATCACAGTGCGCCGTCTGTAGGTGCGCATCCATGAAGTTATATTTATAAGTGCCTCCTTCACTTTTCTGTTGAAACTATTGACCTCTACTTTTAGTGATCCAAGTTATTTTGGATATTTTGAGCTATTTAAAATATTGATCTCTTTATTTTTTTAAAGATTAACTGTTTACAGGTCCAAAAAAATTAATAATTTTATTTTTTTGGATCTGTATTCAATTTTATTTCGTGTATATTATATATTTTATTTCGTTTATAAAATTATTTTATATTTTTCACCCAAAAACTTATTTTAATTTAACGCAAGTAAATGACGTCAAATTCGTTTTCGAAGTAACGTTCAGAGGAGTTAGTAATTCGAAATTCAGTAATTGCAAGAAAAGTTGCCCCAGTGGAAATTAGTAGTTTAAGAAAAAATCAAATTTTCCTTTAAAAGGACGAGAAAGATTTTTCAACATTTTGAAGGAAAATATTATTTTTTTTTAATTATGTTTTTTAAAACATATTTTTCTTTTAACCGAGAAACTAAACGTTTTTCGGAAAAGTTAGAAGTTCATCGAATGTTCTATTTGAACCAATTATATTAGAACATTAAGAAAAACGTTTCGTCAATGTAATTTCGAAGTGTTTGTATAACCCCATAAGTTGCTTGTGATATAAACAGCAGTTTTTTCAATACTTCACGTATTGAAAAAACTGCAGTTTACATCACAAGAAACAGTCTACTGGTACGTACAAGTGCCTAGCGTTCTGACAGTAATTAGCAGTTCAAAAGAGGGAAATTTTATCAGTTTGAAAATCTTTTCTTCCAGTTGTTATTATTTTATTTTGATTTTTTTTTTTTTTTTTAATATAAATTTTTTTTTAGTCATTTTTTTATTTCTTAACATCTTACAATTGCAATTTTTCAATGCTGTTTCCTATATGATACGGATATTTAGAAGCGATTTTAATAGGGCTTGGTGAAAAGGCTAATTTGTCATTTTTTTTTTAAATTTTTTTAAAAATATTTGCACATTGCATATATTTTTAAACGAAAAAGTATGCTAAACTAAGCTAGAACTAAAAAGAGAAAATGTAAATAGAATGTTTCCGAAGTAAAATCGAAAACAATATTGCGTAGAGAAAAAGTAAAAAATATACTTTGTTTATAATCGATCTTTAAGGGATAATAGTAAATAAAAAAAAATTGAAAAAGTTACTTCAATAATGGTCGTTTAAGTAAAAAAATAAATATTTTAAATATTTAAAAAAAAATGCCATTGCAAATTTATTTAACGTTAATTGACATCAAATAAATATATATTTTTATTTGAAAATATGTATTTATTTGATGTCAATCATATCGACTGTATAGAGCACAAACGTAGTATGTCCACATTTTTATGAAATCAATGTTTTACTATATTCTTATTGGCAGTAACATAAGCTTGTAGAGGACATTTGTAATATGTCCACAAGTGATATCCATCATTAAATATAACACAAAACACATAATACTTTGCTATATTTTACAAATGGTTTTGAAAATTGAAATCCGTTTTTCTCCATATTTTGGTTTTTGGACATACTACGTTTGTAATCGATATTTTGAATTGAAATCTCAAAAATCACAGGTAGAACATTTAAAATGATCTTCTTTGAATTGTTTTTTTTTACTTTTGCTTTTACGTTACTAAAATTAGCGTAAAATATTTTATTTAAATTTGCATGAAATATATTGCATATTATAAATTATATACAGACATGGAGCGGACTACACGCTTAAGTAATAGCCATGTTGTGGCAACGGACAATGAGAAGGCTATATAGCTGGCTATGTATTATATATGAGCAGGCTATGTAGTAGCTATATACCAGGTTATATAGTAGCATGTTATATAATAGCTAGGTTATGAGCTAGGTTAGTAGCATGTTATATAATAGCCTATGTTATGAGCAGGTAGCCTGTGGGCTATGTTGTACCTATATATCGAGCTATTTAAAAGCTATGTAGCGAACCATATAGTAGCTATATAGCGGGCAATGTAGTAGTTATGTCCTAGAAAGAATGAGAAATAATTAAAGCTAATTCAAAGCTTCGATTAATTCTTACCTCCATTACGTGGGCTATCCTTCAAATATATATAGGGCAATTTCACCGTTACTTACGGGGCATTTTGATTTTTGTAGTGTCACATTTTTAGATATATATTTTTTATTTTAACAGCTTAGATGTTAAAATAAAAAATCTAAATCCTAAAATCATTTTTTTTTCATGTTATTTGAAGTTTTGTTCAATTATTATAACTTTAGGAATTATAGCTGATTATATGCTGTGTTACTTACGGAACACAAAAAAACATTGTATTAAACCTGTTGTTTTCAGTTGAATATTTCTAACCAAATATTTAACATACACAAACTGGCTTTTTAAATTAAATAGTTAATTATCTGTAGAAAATTATTCAAAAGATTGTTCTAGCTGTTTATTTATATATCTTAAATCAAATTAGTTATCGTTTTTTACGGGGACGATTTTACGCTTTTATCAAAATGTACTTTATATAGAAAGTATGACGCATGACTCTAATTTGAAATTTAAAGCAAAAAAAAAAAATTATAGCACAAATAACATTGTTAATCAAAATTTAAAATTTTTAAACATATGGCAACCCAATGATTACTTGGATTTTGTTTTAATTTATTTATTCATTTTATCGAAATAACTTCGAAATGGAATTGCCCTATATATAATTAAATTTATATATAAAACATAAGATTAAGATAAATGTTTAAACCTGTATAAAAGTCTAATAAGGTTTTTACAGTCCATACGTAACAGAAAAAATGACTTTATTTTTTGTTGAACTTATACATGGCTATCCGTGATATATATATATATATATATATATATATATATATATATATATATATATATATATATATATATATATATATTATATATACATTATAAAACTTATACCATTTTAAATCAAGTGCCGTTTTAAATCATTAGATATCGTTTTTAGTTTTTTACCTTTTTTTCATGTTTTTTATTGTTAATTCAGAAGTATAAAAAAACGTTTTTTTATAACAATAAGGTAAAAGGATTTTAAGATTACTTAGCTTAATCTAAAACGCAGATTTAAATAATTTTTCTAACATCAAAGCGTTCATTTTTCACCGATGTAATTAGAAACCTTCCCCCCCCCCCACCGTGACTAAAAGCTAATAACGTTATTTTAGAGGTAATAACGTTAATTTAGAGCTAATAACATTAATTTAGAGGTAATAACGTTAGTTTAGAGGTAACAACGTTAGTTTAGTAGAAAGACTTTTTCATATGCGTATACATACTTATACAGAAAGCTATGTTCATAATGAACAACCCGGAACATTAAATGTCGTATGCGGAGTTCCGCACGGATCAATCCTTGGTCCGCTCCTATTCCTTATTTATGTTAATGACTTTTGTAATGCATTATTAAAACTAAATTCAATAACGTTTGCAGATGATACAAATCTATTTCTTACCAATAATAATATTAAACATCTCTATTCAGATATGAATATGGAATTACATAAAGTTAATATTTGGTTTAGGGCAAACAAACTGTCACTTAATGTTGAGAAAACAAATTATACTCTATTTCATAAAAAAAAACAAGAATTAAACATTTTACTTAAGTTACCTGAACTTTATTTAAATGATAAAATAATTAAAAACCAAACAAGTATAAAGTTCCTAGAAATTCTTGTCGATGAAAGTTTATCCTGGCTTCCCCAGATAAACTATATTCAATCAAAAATCACCAGAACTATTGGAGTAATGTATCGAGTCCACCCATGCGTGAATATTTCAAGTCTCAAATTGATAATATATCATGGGCAAGTACGCATAAAACAAAACTTGAAAAAATTTATAAGCTACAAAAACACGCTTGCCGAATCATATACTCTAAATTTAAACGTGAACATGCAAAACCTCTTATGAAAGATATGAAAATGATGGATATATTTGAAATAAATATCTATCAGCATCTAATTTTTATATATAGATACTACAACAATCTTTTACCAGTAAATTTTAATGATAAGTTCGAAATAAAGCTAAATGATAAGTATAATCTAAGATCAAATAGAAACATTAACTATAAATTGCCTCGGAAATGTGACAAACTCTCAGAATATTGTATATCTTATCGAGGACCTAAATTATGGAATGAATGTCAAAAAGATTTTAAGTTTACGGTGAAGTCCTTAAGTTTATTAAGTTTCAAGCAAAAAAAGAAATATTTAAAATGTAATAATCTTAATAATTAAAAATTATTTTTATTTTAACTAATTAATTTTTTGCTTGTTTGACTATTTTACCGGTAACTTTGCAAATTATTTGCTTCTTAATACGAGCTTTATATTATACGTGTTATATACTTCTTAATACGATCACTTTAGTATATTTATTATGAGCTTTAAATTTATATTATACTCGATATTAATGCTGTATATTTACGATTTATTAAAACGATTTATTATTTATTATATAAATCTACGATTTATTATTCTTTTAAAAGGGACTCTATGAAAAGATTGCGATAACGTAATGTTATCCTTATCTTCTTTGAGTTCCTATCTGCTTTAACCTTATTTTATTGTAATACTAGTGTATACTCTTGTAACAGAATTTATTTTATATATATTTAAATGAGCATTGTAAAAATTATTATACTATGTTAAACATGAATGATATCAGAGCTATATAATTGATATATATCGATGAATAATATCAGAGCTATATAATTGATATATATCGATGAATGATATCAGAGCTATATAATTGATTTTTTGACGAGATTAAAAAAATAACTACATTTTACTACTAAAAGTTTCATGCGTTTAGCAATCATCAGGTAAAAAATACATTGTTTTTTTCGTTAAAAAATATACTCAATAAACATCGTGGCGTTCAAAAACAATTATAAAACTATAACTATTTGCGAGCGTTTTTTAATCTTTGGGCTCGTGGTTGTCAAGCAAGAACTTGTTTTCGTGACGGCACTTAGAAATAATTTCTGTTTTTTTATTTAATAATTTTTGCTTTCCTTTGTATGATATTATGCAAAGTTTTTTATGAAGGCAAAGCAAGCATTTTTTTGTTACGTTGCTATAGGCGGGACTTGTTTAATTATTGACCAAGTTAATTTTGGTGTTATTTTTAAGTTTTCTTTTATCTGCCATATATACTTTGAAAAGGTGGTTGAATTTTTCATCTTTTTATTTGTGAATGAGTGTTTGTGGTTAGCCCATCTTTTCTTCCATTCACCTTCTGCTAGGCCAATATATAAATTTTTTTGGGGTGTTAGGGGGGGGGGGATACTATACATTTGTAAATCACATTAGAGGCTCTAAATTTTCCTATTATAGGGCAGTTTTCTTTCTTTATACAATTGCAGGGTGGGTATTCTTTTGGTCTTTCTGAACTAATTTTCTTGTTGTGGCTTTTTATTATACTTTCGATATTTTTGGTGCAGCTGTAACTCAATTTGATGGTGTTTCGATTGAATAGTTTACTTAGGGGGTGGGATGTTGGAAAGTGCTTGTCGATTAAGTTTATGAAGATATGTCCGACATTGGTAGAGACGCTTTTACTGTAAGGGGGGTTAAACCATATTATAGTTCTTTTTCTTGTCTTTTTTTCTCTTTTTGGGGGGTTATACTTTAAATTAAAATTAGCGAAGCCATTTCTTCTTAGTTCATCTTCGTATTCTGGTATAGATAAATTAAATGTTTTTTCATTCGAGTAATTTTGTGATACTCTGTTGTTGATAGAGATGGGGATTTGCTTTATTATTTGCAGAGGGTGGTTGGATTCAGAGTGGATGTAACGTAGATAATCATTTGGTTTTTTGAAAGGTTGGTAGGAGCTTTTTTCTAAGTTAAAGGATACATCTAAGAAGTTGACTGCGGGTAGGTTTGTTTGGATCTCTATTTTAAAACCGATCGTTTTTATAACTTTAATTATGTTTTTTTGTATTCTATCAATTTGTGATCCAGTTTTTTTACGAAGTATCATCAGACCATCGTCACGATATAGTCCAACGTCTTCTTTATTTATTATTTTAGATAGTGAGTCATATATATATATATATATATATATATATATATATATATATATATATATATATATATATATATATATATATATATAGTTTTTGCATCCATTTAAAACAAACATAACATCCATTTAAAACAACCATGACATTCATTTAAAACAATTATGACATTCATTTAAAATATCGTGACAATCGATTAAAACAATCGTGATTTCCAATTAAAACATTTAACGCATGAGCATTCTCAACATTCTATATTACTCAAAAAAAAAGGTTTTATTTTAATATAAATTTTTATTCAATTTTTTAAAATTATTTAAAATTTTATTTTATTTAAAACATGTTTATTTTCCAATTACTGTCGAGGTATATCTTTTGACCTAAGACACGCTTCGAAAAAGTTTTCGCAGTGTGTGTAATAGTTCAATAAGTTAACATCAGAAAGAGATAAGCATGCCTCACGCATTCTTGTAAGTAATTCATTTCTTCCAGCTGTATTTCTTCGCACGTTATTCTTAAGATAAAAAAAAATCTCTTCACACGAATTCAAGAATGGTGAATATGGTGGCAAATATTTTACTTGCATGTTCTGAGCCCTCATCTCAACATTATGATGGATTCTGACATTATCCATCACCAGTGTGAATTCTTCCTCTGTCCCCAAAACTCGTACAACTTTATCAATATATTCTTGAAACAAAACTGTGTTGACTGACACACTGACAACTTTGCAGTGAATAATATTCAAACCATTGACGGCCAATATCATCGAAACGTTACGCTGCCTAGGGTGAATGATCGGGTTTGGTGTTACTCCTTTTCTTGCCCATGAATGACTGCAAAACATGTGTAAATTAAATGGATTTTCATCAATAAAGACAATATTTCAATAGCGATGAATAGACAAGACTGAAGTATACCGCATAATATGTTCAATTCGAAGATTTTTTTCATCATTGTTGTTTCTTCTTTCATAAATTGGTCAAGTAATTTTATATGTTATCTAAGATTGGTCACCCATCTCCAGACATTTGTAATCGATAAGTTTAAATTTAAAGCATATTTAATTAATTTCAATTATAGTTGTCGTTGTATTATCGTTTATAAGCTCTTCAATTCATTATAAATAACGCGACGAGCGCCACCTCTAGTACCAGGAAGTGTTGAATTCGTTCGATCTTTCCTTCTTAAAATTGGTTGTATTGTATTTCGATTAACTCCTGTTAACGATGAAGCTTCAGATTGAGTTTTTCCTTGACCAACGACTAGATCTACAACAAGATCTCGCATGTTTTGAGAAGCGGAATTTCGCGGCATGAAGATTCAGATTGAGTCTTTCGCGGCAATGAAGTTTTAGATTGAATTTTCTTTTGATCAACGACCAATCTCAAAACAAATTTTCGCGTATTTTGGCAAACAGAATTTCGCTGCATGTTTTAATGAAAATCTAATATGCACATGCGCTAAATGTTTTAATAGGAAATCATGGCTGTTTTAATTATCATCATGTATGTTTTAATTGAACGTCGTGGTTGTTTTGCCAATACAGTATGTGTATAAAAAATGTGTACCTGGTTGCATATTTTGAAACCCTATACAGACTCAGGCAGAGATATGAGCAATCTGATTTGCTGATTTTGAAAGAGACGCTTTTGCGCGTATGTTTAAATCAAAGCAAATGTCAAAAAATGTATTGAATAATAAAAGTGAATTAGAGTAATTTTATAAAATACCAAATAATAATAGCAAAAAAAATTATGATTTTTCTATCCAATTTGTGCAATATAGTACAAATGCTTATATGAACTCTCACAACTCAAAACATCCGTGATTTTTAGAATTTTTTCTTAAAAATAAAGATTTAAAAAAATTAGTTTGTTTTTCTAATTGTTTTTATAATTCTAATATATAAAAAAGACAATCATTGTAACTAACTATAAACCAGATGGTAAAACTTAACTATGCTGTGAATCTCATACGATAGATTTTTTAAAACAGTTTTAAAATTTATCTACTAATATCAATAGACTATTATTAACTTGGTATAATTTTTTTCAAATTAAGTTCCCATTTATCCAATCATTTAGCAAGAAAAGTATTTTGAAAAAATAGCCTAATTTCTTTTTAGAACTTTACACTTATTACTCCTATATATAAATTATATACTACACTAAAAAAGTTTGAGAATATTGCTTATTGGTTGTTATAGCTAGCCCAGATGATTTGCAACACTCTTAAATTAAAAGCAATTGTAAGCAAGAGCGAATTTAGATAACCTTTGGTAATGTATAGTAATAAAAGATAACAAAGCATTGTAGCATAATAAGCTATTAGAAAAAATCTATAACCTGATGTCCACAAGTGTGTTTTGATATAGTAAACTGATTACCAAAAGCAATAACTCTCAACTTACCACACCTTTAAAAAAAACTAAGTGTAAAAAGGTAGAAACAAGAAAGATTGCAAACATGCAAATTCACAAATGGTAAATAATATTAAATAAAGTAGCAAACTTTGATAAATTTTATATATTTATAATGCTAATAATTTATTTTACATTATATACTCCAGAAGAAAAAGAAAATATGTCTGCTCTAAAAAAATTAGAAAAAAAACCTTAAATAAAATGTACTCCATATTTACAAATTTTATGAATAGTTTCATTATGTAATTTTTGGTATAACCAACAAAATTAAATGTTCTTTTTTTAAATTTCTGTGAATATCTCTTGTTTATTAATATAAAAACAAAGATGCGTCATGTTTTATTTTGATGTAATATTAATAATTTTTTTGAAAACTTGCTTCTTTAAATGTAAAAGCTAATTTTGATGAAGTTATTTTTATTACAAAAATTGCCACAATTTAACTTTATTTAGTTAAATTTTTTGACTTTAATACTTAGTAAAGTTTCCGATATATTATTATTCAATTTATTATTCAAATTATTTCCATTAGATTAATATCCAATTTTCATCCTATATAATATATATAAAGAAAAATATTGATGTACGCCTTATTAGCCTTCTCAAAATTTAGGTTGAACAGTAACTTCTTCAGGGTTCGTAGATTTATATGGAACAAGTAAGATTTATATGGAACATCTGTAAGAACTTTTTTTTTCCAAAAATTTAAATGTTAAACTGTTTATAATTAACAAGCTTAAAATTTATACTTTGCATATTTTAAGTACTTTACCAGAAGCCTGGTGCAATTGCATATAAACTTTGTATCGAGAATGCTTCATAGAACACAGACATTACATTTGATGAGAAACACACTTAAAAATCTTGCAACCTTGAATTTGCACACATGCAAATTCAAGGGAAATTTTTCAAGAGTTTATACATACAAAACACATTTTATAATAGCAAAAATATTCAAAGCATGACAACTTATTTTGTTCTTTTTTTTGATAATTTTCTTATCTTTTTTTTATTATTCTTTTTTCATTAAAACGTTCGATTTTAACCACTTAGTTTAGTTTTTGAAATCTTTTTTTTTTCAATTAATACAATACAAAAAATGCCACAATCATTTGCCATAATCCACTTTTATTTATGCCATAATCCACTTTTATTTAGTTAACTGATTTGACTTCAATACTTTTTCTTGCTTTTAATGTCAGTGTTTATATGTAACTGTACAAAAATTACTGTTCTGTAGACAAACATAAATATCACTTCTTTTGTTAAATTTTCAAATATTTTATAACTTAATGTAGCCTGCCAAAATTTTATTAAACTTTAAAAAAGTTTTTAATGGTTTAACACGATGTTTTATTAAAGTTACGTAATAAAAAAATATATCAGCCTCCTCCAAACTATCGTTGAAACAAAGCATGAAAACAAAATCTCCTCAGAGCTCATATATTGACATGGAACATGTAAGCTAGTTTGCAATTAGTACAAATTTTCTTTTTTAAAATACTCTAATTTTCAACTCTTTATAATAAACATGTAAATCAGTTTATAAATAAAGTTCTTCACCAGTAGTCACGTAAAACTGCATATAAACTTTGTATGCAAAAGTGCTTCACTATTAGTCTCGTACAACATACTTATATAAACTATGTATTTGAGAATGCTTTAAGGCTAAGAGCATATTTTAAGAGAAACACATTTGTAGATTTTTTCAAATTTACTTCAACACATTATCATTTTTAATTAACAATAGATAAAATCTTCATCACCAAGATAAACTTTATTGAAATTTTTACGAGTGAAAATTCTCTTGTAAAAATAGATTTTGATACATTTTAAATACTCTGAAGAGTACTAAAATAAAATGAATTTCCTGTGTTGATAGTAACACATGACTTGTGCTGATAAACTTAGTTAAAAGTAGTAAACTGTTGGTGAACATATTCTGGAGTACTGTTTTAAATATATGTTTTGATTTATATCTTCTTTGCTAAATAATATTCTGTTCCTTATTATATTCAAACATAGGCCATTTACAATTGCGATTTTATCAAGATATCAAAGCTAATTTAACTAACAGCAGAAACAAACAAATATGATAAAATCCTTTAGATGTTTTGGATGATTTTGGATGTTATTAGAAACACAAAAATGAATAATAAAGTAAAGCAGAGAACAAAGTACCACAAAAAAAGAAGAGTATTTAAACTTGTGCAGAAAGATAAAAATGCATGTAATGTAAGTGGATGTGAGTTAAATGGCCGTAATATTTTAGGCGCATCTGAAAGTTAAATTCATTACTAAGTAAAAACATTGAAAAATTAGTGGTTACAGTATTATAGACACTGAAATTTTATCTAAAGTTCTTTCATTGTTAATGTGTCCTCAATGTGAAAACTGTGCACTGTACCTAAATTTTATAAATTTTAGATAAAGATAGGCGCATAGTTTCAAGTAACTATGCGCCTATCTTTATCTAATTAACTTAGTGTTAATTCCGGTTTAATTAAAAATGAACTATAGCATTATTTGTTAATATAATCATCTCTTACTCATTAAAAACCTATTATTATATTATTTCTCAATACAATTATCACTCACTGGATTCAATTTAACTCGCTACTTTAACACGTCAACTAAAAAAACAAAAGCATACAAGGAAGGCGATATACTTGCCGCATTAACTGATATTAAAGAAAATAAAATATCACTGAGAAAAGCTGCATTCAAACATGGCGTTCCAGTCTCAACACTCAAAGATCGCGAAAATAACAACAACAAAAGCTTCCGTGGCTCAGGTACAACAACGGAACTCTCAAATTAAACAGAAAGATTGATGGTGCATGCGTTCCAATTACTTGGTGACTGGGGTTATGGTTTATCCTGAAATGAAATCCTAAAATGTGTATGTTTCTACCATAAACGCAAATATCAATTGCACTTACTCAAAAATGGCAAGCCTGGTAAAGACTGGTTTTATGCCTTTATGAAAAGATGGTCAAAAAAAATTTCAACAAGAAAAGTGGATAACTTAGCATCTAAAAGAGCCGCTTCTCGTACCAGAAAAATTGATCGTATTTTGAATGCTTCGCCAAGCAATATCAACAGACTGGTATAACTTTTGAGTCGCATATTTGGAATTGCGATGAAACAGGTTTTTCGAGTGATCAAGACAAAGCAAACGTAGTGTGTCGAAAAGGAATAAGACGTGCATTTAAACTTACTGGCAACAATGAAAAAGTTCATTATAGTATAAACAATTGCTGCAACGCTGATGGACATTTTGCACCACCATTTGTGATGTACAAAGCCAAAAGAAACTTTTGTCCTAACTTTAAGGGGTAAACAGATTCTATCTGTTGACCAGCCTCGCACCCCTTCTTCATCTATTAGGCTGGCGCAGATGTATTTTTAATACATTGTTTCCAGTTTAGGATGTTGAATGCTGGATCTTCTTGACTCAATGCATGGGTTTGCTTGTGTTACTGTTTTTGTGACTAAGCAACTCATTCTATTATCTCCTTATGAGGGTACAGCTCTAAAACTCAGTTTTATGGTTCTGAGGCCGGCTGGTAGTCAGGTTTCCCGAACTCTGTGGTAGCTCTCAGAGAGGCTGATTCCATCAACAGCTGAAAAATATCAAAGTATTAACAGTGCCATGTTGCGCATGGATGGTGTCCCTGTTTGTACTTTTGGTGTGCATTGCGGAGGCCACATTTGGAGCCCTTTGTTACGGCTTAGGGTTTATTAGTAGTAATGAGGCAATTGCTTGGGCTATTAAACGGTGTTCTGAGTACTATCTATGCTTTGAGTCAAGTTCTTCAATCTAATTTAAAAATGAATAAAGTACCAAAAACTATAAAACACAAAAAACCATCATCATCACCAAGTCCTCTAAACCTATCATTCACTAATATTCGTGGTCTTCGAAGTAACTTTTCTTCTGTTGAGTCTTATCTCTTGCAAAGTTCACCAGACCTACTTGCTCTTTGTGAGACTAATTTAAGTTCAGCTGTCTCATCTTGTGATCTTAGTGTTGATGGTTATCTTCCTCTGATTCGTAAAGACTCCAATAGTCACATGCTTGGCCTGGGCATTTACATTCGTAAGAATTCACCTGTTTGTCGTGAAACTAGGTTTGAATCCACAGACTATTCTTTCATGTGCTTTCGTTTAGCACCACTTCACTCTATTGCCTTTCTCTTTGTTCTATATCGCTCTCCTTCATCTCAAGACTGCACTCTTTTTGATGTTATTTCTGATCATATTGACCAAGCCCTCTCTCTTTATCCATCAGCTAATATAGTTGTTGTCGGTGACTTTAATGCTCACCACTCTGAATGGCTTGGCTCTAGTGTCAGTGACTCTGCAGGCATTAAAGCCCACAACTTTTGCCTTTCTCAATCCCTAACTCAAATAGTCAACTTTCCAACTCGCTTTCCTGACAACCCTAATCATTTACCTTCTCTACTCGACTTATGTCTTGTTTCTGATCCTAGTCAGTGCTCAGTTTCTCCGCATTCACCCTTAGGTTCTTCTGATCACAGTTTGATCTCTCTAAAACTAATATCTCATTCTTCTTCATCACCTGAATCCCCCTATTACCGAACCTCTTTCAACTACAGTAAAGCTGACTGGGATTCTTTCCGTGACTTTCTTCGTGATGGCCCTTGGGTAGAAATCTTTTGTCTTCCTGTCGACAAATGTGCTTCTTACATAACTTCGTGGATTCAGGCTGGCATGGAATCTTTTATTCCCTCTCGACGATTCCAGGTCAAGCCTCACTCTCCTCCATGGTTTTCTTCACACTGTGCTGCTGCGATTGCCAATCGAAACCGTTACTTCCATATTTATCAGCAAAACAATTCTCCAGAAAACAGACGTCTGTTTATTACTGCTAGAAACAACTGTAAAAAGGTTTTGTCTAACGCCAAAACCCGCTATTCTCAGGTCATGAAATCTCGTATCTCATCTCAAAAATTAGGCTCTCGTGACTTCTGGAGAATCTTTAATAATATCAATTATAAGGGCAAATCTATAATTCCACCTCTCTTGTATGGTTCAGACTTTGTCACCTCACCTAAAGACAAAGCCGAACTGTTTGCTAAAAACTTTTCATCAATATCATCTCTTGATTCCACTAATTGCGTTCTACCTGATATTGCCAACAAACAGGTTGATCCATTGTTTGACATTCATATCACTCCAGCATCTGTATCTAAAGTGATTTCCTGCCTAGACTCTTCTACAGCTTGTGGCCCAGACAACATACCTGTTATTGTCTTGCAGAAGTGTTCTCCGGAGCTGTCGTCTATACTCTCAAAACTATTCAACAAGTGCTTATCAGAGTCTTGTTTTCCAGCCTGCTGGAAAGCCGCATCTGTTATCCCTATCTTCAAAAATTCTGGAGAGCGATCTGATTCGTCTAACTACCGTCCCATAAGTCTTCTTCCTATCATAAGCAAGGTTTTTGAATCTTTAATTAACAAACACTTAATTTCTCATCTTGAATCTAATAACTTACTTTCTGACCATCAATATGGGTTTCGATCTTCTCGTTCTACAGCTGATTTGCTAACAGTAATAACTGACAGGTTTTATCGTGCATTAGATGAAGGTGGAGAGGTTAAGGCCATTGCTCTTGACATTTCAAAAGCGTTTGATAAAGTTTGGCATGCTGGTCTTCTCCATAAGCTTTCTTCTTATGGTGTATCCGGCAACATCTTTAAGATCATTGAATCCTTCCTTTTCAACCGTAGCATAAAAGTTGTCCTCGATGGACAACACTCTTCTTCTTATTCTGTATCTTCAGGGGTTCCTCAAGGTTCTATCCTTGGCCCTATACTCTTTTTAATTTACATTAACGATCTTCCAGATATTCTCACATCTAAGGTGGCATTGTTTGCTGATGATACTACCATTTATTCTTGTCGTGATAAGAAACCAACACCCTCTGATTGCTTGGAGGGGGCATTTGAACTTGAAAAGGATCTCACTTCTGCTACAGCATGGGGCTCACAGTGGCTGATGAACTTTAATTCAGATAAAACTCAATTTTTTTCAGCCAATCGTTATCGCAATAATTTAGATCTTCCTATATTTATGAACGGTGATGTACTCGATGAGTCACCTACTCTTCATCTTCTAGGATTAACTCTTACTTCCAATCTTTCTTGGAAACCATATATCAAATCAGTTGCAAAATTAGCATCTGCTAAGGTTGCATCTCTTTATCGAGCTCGCCACTTTCTTACTCTGGATTCTATTCTCTATCTCTATAAATCTCAAATCCGGCCTTGTATGGAATACTGTTGCCATATCTGGGGCGGATCTTCTAATGATGCCCTTTCTCTTTTAGACAAGGTGCAAAAACGCATTGTAAACATAGTTGGACCTGCTCTTGCAGCCAACCTTCAACCATTATCACATCGTCGTAATGTTGCTTCTCTTTCTCTTTTCTACAAATACTATAATGGGCACTGCTCTAAAGAGCTAGCGTCTCTTGTGCCATCTACTAAAATTCATTCTCGTGTTACTCGTCATTCAATTAAGTGTCATCCTTTTTCTGTGACTGTTCCTAAGTGCTCCAAAAACGCTTATTCTTCTAGTTTTTTTCCTCGAACATCAGTTCTTTGGAATTCGCTTCCTTCATCTTGCTTTCCTGATTCGTATAATTTGCAATCTTTTAAATCGTCCATCAATCGTTATCTTGCTCTACAATCTTCATCTTTTCTCTTACAGTAACTTCCAACTTTAATTAGTGGCTGCTTGCAGCCTTGTTGGAAGCGAAGATGTTTAAAAAAAAAAAAAAAAAAAAAAAAAAAAAAAAAAACTGGACAAAAGGTGGTCCAGTTGGCACCAAATATTCAATTTCAAAATCAAGTTGGATGGAGCCCGATACGTTTATTGAATAGCTGAAAGAAGTATTTATACCCAAAACTGAGCAAATTGGTGGTATTCATATTTTAGTATAAGATGGGCATATAAGTAAGTTGGCAAAGTATCTAAATAAAGTTGAAGCAGTTTTTTCAAGCAAGAAATCAGTTGCATGCTAAGAAATCAAAGCAGTGCAACATGTCAAAACTTGGCGGAAAATGTATCATCGAAGAAAATGTAATCATGGTCCTCAAACAAAAAGATGAAGAAAAAGCAACAAAGGAAGGCGTGAAAGTTGCTAAGCTTAACGCAAAGCGTAGACTCTCTATGCCAAGTAATCAAAGCGTAGACTCTCTATGCCAAGTAATCAAAGCGTAGACTCTCTATGCCAAGTAATCAAAGCGTAGACTCTCTATGCCAAGTAATCAAAGCGTAGACTCTCTATGCCAAGTAATCAAAGCGTAGACTCTCTATGCCAAGTAATCAAAGCGTAGACTCTCTATGCCAAGTAATCAAAGCGTAGACTCTCTATGCCAAGTAATCAAAGCGTAGACTCTCTATGCCAAGTAATCAAAGCGTAGACTCTCTATGCCAAGTAATCAAAGCGTAGACTCTCTATGCCAAGTAATCAAAGCGTAGACTCTCTATGCCAAGTAATCAAAGCGTAGACTCTCTATGCCAAGTAATCAAATTCCTGAACATAACAATGCTGAGCAACTTCAGCAAAATAATAATGAAGAAAAAGTACTAGCAGCCAAACGATTAAAAGTTGTAAAATGTAAAAAGTGTAGAGTACAGTTACACACAGAAATGTTGCAATGCGAAAATTAGATGTGTCGGGAACGGTTGTGCAAAGAAACATGTTTACCAAAGAAATATGTAGTTGGAACTGAATTTTTTGTTACAAAAAATGTAAAAACTTTAATATAGTTTCTTAAATATAAGTTTTGTTGAAAAAAATAATACAAAAAAGTTAAAATTTAAAAAGTTCGATGTTTTCTCAAGTGTGTGGTTTTATCAGAATGTCGCATAAAACCGCACAATTTTTTTCTTTATATTTAATATTTTCAATAATTTTATTATTATCTTTTTAATATATATTTATATTATCTTATGTAGTTTTTTATTACCTATCTAATAAAAAAATAAATAAAATAAAATAAAAAAGTTATTTAATATTTATTGATAAGTCTACGGTTTGACCCGGTTTTACTCTATGCTTTTATGTGTAATTTTTAGTTAGTAATTATTATTAAAACATTCTGTTTTAAATATTTTATACGTTTTTATGTGTAAAACATCTTTTCGACGAGCAATGGCGCCATATTAAAGCTATTTTAATTTTGTAATGGTGTTTTTAGATAACTAAAAAACGTTTTAAAGAGATTTATAAGACGTGTATTTTAAGAAATAGATGTAGTGCTCTTCTTTACCTACATTTTAGTCTTAACTACATAATTCGTAACGACCTCCTTAAAAACGTTTTTTCCATTGATCCCATTTTCTTTTGCTGCAAAAGGAAGACTTCCAAATACTCATAAATTTAATCTTAATAAGCCAAACATTAAGTATAAAAATGAAACTGCCATAATCGCTTCAGCAATCATAATGTTGGTTTTTTACGAAAAATAAATACCATCAAAATTATTACTTGAACTATTACTTGCAAAAGTAATAAATTGTACTTGCGAAAATATCTTGGTAAAAACCTTTAAGATATTATCAGATTAACGGACAAACATGCACCAATTATAACGAAGAGATTACCTGATAAATATGCACCAATGATAACGAAAAGATTGAGAGGAAAACCGTGTCATGTCAAAAAATCTCAAACAAAAAATTAATTATCGAGATTAGGCTCTATAAATAGCTGAAAAGACCAACAACGGAGATGACTGGATAGTATATAAGCGTCATCGAAACTAGTGTACTGTTCAAATTCGTAACATTATGTTACGCATTTGAACTGTCTAATTACAACCAAAATGTATTACAAGAAAATTCATTAAATCCACAAAAATATGGGAAAACAAAAAACAAATTCTATTGATGAAATCTAAATTCGTATTTGTAAAAACAATAAATAAACAAAAGAATTAAAATGCTTAAACACATCGAAACAAAGTTGCGATGCATCGATGCAGCATTCTCATGTCTCATAAAAATTATACATAAGTAAAAACATATAAATGTTTGGAGTTTGCTCCTTGTCTGGATATTAGCTATGTAAAACATCAAAAAATGCTGCATCCGCACTTGTATATACTAAACCTATCGGGTTTAGTTTATACCAGGTTCATCTTATATATACTTATATACAAATAGATATATGTATACATAGATATTCACTATCTTTGGTAGAGGCAAGATGCTGACAGCAACAATAAATAATGTAATAAACAAAAAAACAATAACGTTTTTTTTTTGTTTTGAATATTACACTCAGAGCTGTTGCAGTGAGTGTGCAAGAGGTGCGGTCGCACAGTGCGGAAATTTTTGCATAATTTAGAAAATATATTTATATCTATACAAATATAAAATAAATTATATGTATAGTATACATTAGTTTGAACTTTGATGTATAATAAAATTACTAAGATGTAACCATTAATTAATATATAGTATGTAACTAATTATTATAAGACATAAGTCATAAGATATGTTCAGAAGTCATAAGATATGTTCAGAAGTTATAAGATATGTTCAGATAAAAGATTTGAAATGCACAATTAGGAGAGTTTCTTGGATTTCATTGAGAGCCATCAAAAATCTGGAATTGGACTCGTCTCTGAGATCACTAAAAATTAAAAGGCAGATTGAAGATTGCAGAGGACAGGGTTATACAATGGAGCCAATATATCTGGGAGATGTAATGGAGTTCAAGCCCAAAAAGTTAGAATAATCTTGCCATCTTTGTTTCCTGTGCAGCTCACACAATGAGTCTTATTGGAGTTAATGCAGCTGAAATATCTCAACTGATGGTAACATTTTTTTGCAGAATACAAGCTCAACTATTAAATGGGACAAATTAATGACAAATATTACCATCTCATTAAAAGGTCACAGTGATACAAGATGGTCTGCAAAGAAAGAAGCTGTTTTTGGTTTTTAAAACAAATTGACAAAATCTACCAGGTTTTTTAAAATGTTAGTGAAGATTCCAATTTAAACCCAAACACAGTATCTGATCCAAGATCTTTTAAATAAAATAGATTTTGAGTTTATCTGCTTGCTGAATTTATGGTGCAAGATTCTAACTTTGACGACAGAGAAAAAAATAATTGCAATCAAAGAGTATGCCTCAAAAAGACTGAAAGGTTAAGTCAATTCTATTTAAAATCTTAGAGTAAACATTTGCAACAGCGCGGATGTTGGCAACCAAAATTGGAATTGATCCACATTTTCAATTGAAGAGAAGGCAAAGAGTGAAACGCATGAGTTTTGATGAGTCACAAGATGATGGTTTCTGTTTCAATCTATTTCAGTCTAAATAGTATTCTAACACAATTAAAATGCGCTTTGAAAAAATATCCAAAATTTCATTTAAATTTAAATTCTTTATCATGTGTTTCTGTTGATCAATTTAAAAAAAGTACAATAAATTTAGCAAAAATGTACCTTAAAGATGTGGATAAAAAGAATTATTTTCAGAAGAGGAAAGTTTGAAATTTCAACCAGAATCTTTAATGGATAATTTAAAAAGTGCCAATCCACTTGAACTTTTACAGTTTTTTCATAAGTATTCTTTGAAAGCTGCTTACCCAAACATTGAAATCTATCTGAGGATATTTTTGACACTGCCAGTGATGGTTGCATCCTGCGAAAGAAGTTTTAGTAAGTTGAAGATAATAAAAAACTATTTAAGGACTTCAATAAGCCAAGACAGATTACTATATTTGTCTATCATCACAATTGAATCAACACTGACAAACTCACTTAATTATGATGATATTATAAATGATTTCGCATCACTGAAGGCCAGACGAGTAAACGACGTCGTTTTGGTTTCCTTCGGCACTGATAACAATATAAACATTTATATATTATTGATTCTCGAAAATGTATATCCATTAACATATTATTTATATTATATCTAATGTTAACCAATAAAACACAAATATATACGTGTTTTTGTTGTATTTCAAATTCTGTTTATACAAATTTCAACTTCAGGCTAAAAAATTTTTAACTGTTTTTTATATTTGTTTTCTTTAATCTTAAAGGAATCCCCTGAAAATTTTAAAAAGAGCCAGAATTCATGATTATTAATTTTAAAAGCCACAAATATGCCAAGTTAATTTAAATGCTATAGACTAATATTACCACAAGGCCACGAAGAAACCTCGTTCTTTCACTTAAAAACAAAATAACTTTATAAAATTAATATCTGACTTGTAAAAATAAAGCTTTTAAGTTAAAATAAAAACACTTAAAAAGCTTAAGTAACGCAAGTTAAATTTGCAACGATAAAAAGTTAAACAAAAAAAATACGACGAGTTATAAAATTATTTTTAACTTAATTGTAAGTTCTTTCTGAAATAAAACAACGAAAATACTATATCTTTTATATTATCCAGCTAAATTCAACTTCCCTTTTACAAACTCTAACAACAATTTATATACACATATCACAGAACCACAACAAATCACATTAAAACCCGTATAAACACTAGAGTTATGACTTTAAAAAAAAAAAAAAATTTCCTGTGTCATAAATTGACGAACTTTGTTTAAAAACATTGAAAAATTCCATAATGTTTTAGACGGCTTTTGAACATTCTGGAACAATTTAGACTGTGTTTATAGCTTCTTATCTAATTTTATAGTTATTACAGAAGCAAGACATGACGACGTACAAGCCCAGCGATAGTAGCATTCAGAAGAACAAGGATGTCTGGACCAATAATCAGGTAAAATTTGAAGACTCTCATAAAAAAAGAAGAATGGTCCCTTTGGAAGAATATTCACTGGAAGAAAAGTGCAGAATGCTTCTCCAAAAGCAAATTATTGGACGCTTTCATTTCCTTGGACCAAAAGTCAAAGGAAGAAAGGAGCGTACCGCGGAAATTTCCAAAGAAGTCATCAAATTGTGGAAGAATAAACCGAATTTTTATCTGATCAAGTTATATGAGCAAAGTTTGATAAAATACTGAAATGTTATGATGAATGTGTCAAACGGGGAAGCGACGATCCCCTTGATGAAATTGATGAATACTAAAGTGGATAGAACATAGTTATCTTCTGAGGACCAGCCATTGTACCATCTCCAAGTAAAAAGCAAAAGAACAGTGGGATACTCTACAGGCCAAGCTGCCAGTAAAGAAACGATCCATCCCTCTTAAAGACAAAAACTTTCTAATAGGTCATCCAACTCATGATCTTACTATCCTGGTTTTAGTGATTCTGACTCTGAGGCTGACGACAGTGAATATGAAAACGATGAAGAAGAAGAAGAAGGTGAGACTACTCCTACACCAAGCAGAAAACATCACAAAATCAAAATTGCAGACAACTTGGTGACCTACACAAGAGTATCAACAAATAATGCTGCTAACATATGCAAGCAATTGGCTCGTGAAGGCATTGACATCCCAACTCCATGTCAATCAGCTACTTACTAGTCAACAGTCAAAGAGGCAATCAAGCTGAAAAAAGAAATAAATGAAAAGTTGCATATGGAAAGTTGTTCCTTACACTTTGATGGCAAGCACATCAATGGAATCGATTATCAAGTCCTTAAAAAAGAAAGAAGAGAAACCAAATTGGATGTTCTGGGCTTGGTAGAAGGCAGGGGAAAAGCTATTGCTCAAAGAATTTCTAAAGTCCGTGATGAATTTCACCTATGGAATTCAATACAGATGATTGCAGATACCATCAGCGTTAACACTGGGAAAAAAAAAGGTGTTGTTGTAATATTGCAACAAATGTTCACATACATTTTTTTATTGATATTATTTTTTTAATTCCTATCATGTTTTTTGATTTAAAAGGAAAAATTACATTATAAAATGATACCTTTGTGTTTTTATTTGCATTCTTATGTTTAATCAGATCAAATTTATCAAAAGCCTGCTTTAGTTTTATTGAAAATTATATTTTTACTTAGTTTTTTCTTCAAATGAAATCTGTCTCAATTTTGCCCCAGGTTTTGGGGCAAGTGAAACAGGGTTGTTGTTATCATATTGAATTTAATTATGTACCGATACAACAACCTATCACTACAAATATTTAACAGATCATTAGGTACTTAATGTGCTAGTGGCTTGCAAAATTTCTTGTTGCGAAACGCGATTCTTCTCAAGATATGAACATTCTCCCTGAAAGTCTCGCTTTACCCCAGGTTACCCTATATATATATATATATATATATATATATATATATATATATATATATATATATATATATATATATATATATATATATATATATATATATATATATATATTTATATATATATATATATATATATTTGTTGGTAATGATGGCTGTTTGGCAAACAGCTAATTCTCAGTTGAATATGATTAGTCAGTGCTATGATCAATTTTAAGAAGATTTTTTGCAATGTTGGTTGTTCTTTTAATCTTAAAATAATAATAATGAATGGGTTTTATAAATAAAGTATATAAATTATTATTTACAAGGCCGTAGAAAACTCTTTTTAATGTTTAGATACGTAGACATGTTTTTTTGAACTAAGAGTGTTTACAGCCCCCTTTAAATTGAGGGGGCTGTAAACTTTATAAGGTCATAAAAGTCGATCAACAAAAGATTATTAAATCAAATTTGAAATTCGTCAATGAATATAAATTAGGCTTAAGATTGAAAAAAACAAACAAATAGAAGTTTAGAAAGTTAATGGATTTTCGAGTAACTTAATCAAAGTAATTAAAATTAAAAACAAATTTGCTCAATAGCTTAGTGGATTTAGTGGACTTAGTGGACCAGTATTTCAACTTTTCGTATTTGTAATTTTCTAAATAGGTCCTAATAGGTCCCAAATCGCCGATGAGAAAAATCGATTCGTTTTTAACGCCAAATATTTCAAGTAAACGGGCTGTATGTTTAAAAGTAAATTGACGTTGGTTCTTCAAAGAATGTTCAAAAATAATTGCTCAACAAAAAAAGTTTTTGAAAAAACGTAAACGGAAAATGGAATTGGAGAAAATAAGGAAAACAAAGTAGACTTATTCAAATTCCGCGAATCTCCAAGGCTCTGTACTTTATTCTATAAAGTTATGTAAAAAAATTCGAAATTTTACCAGCAGTAATAACAGTCTTTGTTTTGTTTTTGTATTTCGCCAGTCTGATCTTTCTATATTTAGCTTTTTATAGAAAACGTTTGGTATGATATTTTATAAACGAAGATAAAATAGGTTAAGCGATTTTAATGCTGATTTTAAAATAGCGTAAATAGATAAAATAAAAAAAAAGAACAAAAGGCTATGTCAATGATCATCATTGGCATGATCCATGCTCATCATTATGATGAGAATAGACCATGTCATTCTCGTGGCATGCTAATTTCTGATTGACATTTTCGATTTTAAATTTAATTTGATCGAAAATCATAATATATGTAAATATATGTAATAATAAATAAGAAGTTTGATATATCTAGAATAACAAACAAAATGTACTTATTTAATTTATTTTATATACTTATTTAGCATACAAGATTATTATATATATAATTAAGATATATCAATTGAAAAAAGGGTAAAATATAAAAATATAAAGCAACAATATCATAAATAATAATAGTAGAAGTAATAGTAATGCTAGCAATATTAATAAAAACTTCAATTATTAATATATTTATCTTGGTAATAACAATAAAAATAATAATAATAATAAAAAAAATAATAATAATAGAATAATAGAGTTTGAAATAGAATAGTAATGTCAACTTTACATTACTATTCTATTTCAATTTAATTGAATAATTGATGATTATGTTCAATTCTATTATGTTCTATTTTTTTATAATTATATTATGTTCTATTTTAATTATGTTCAATTCTATTATGTTCTATTTTTTCATAATTATATTATGTTCTAATTTAATTATGTTCAATTCTATTATGTTCTTTACAGTAAAGAACAATATTAGTTTGAAAAACAATTTAAAAAAGAACTAGAACTAGTAGTAATAAATCAGCATTGAAACATTATGAGTATTAGATAAAAATTAAGAAAAGAACAAGTACATTTTTTTACTTATAAGAAAATACTTGTTACTATCTTCAATCTGGTTGAAGAGTTTTTTTAGACAAGTATTATTTTTATAAATATAACTACTAATACTTGTTAATGTTTGGTGTTTAGATAAAGATACTTTAAATTTTTTAGCTGACTTACAATCAGCTAAAAACTTTAAAGTATCTATATCTAAACATTAGAAAGTATTAGTAGTTATAAACCAGCATTGATGTGAATACAAAGTTTAAGATGGATAATAGATAGTAAACAGTAGAAGAGCATAGGAATTAGAAAGAATTCTTTATTAATAAAAAAAACAAACTGTTTTTGAATTTGGAAAATGTAAGAATAGATTTTAACTGTGAGGGGAGACTATTCCATCTGCATATGCTCTGATATTTAAAAGATTCATAGCTATAATCAACAGTTTAATGTTTAGGTATAGATACTAGGTTGTTAGCTGATTGAAGATGGTGACAAGTATTTTTTTTATATGTAAAAAAATCAGTAAATGGAAGAGGTAAAGATTTATGTTGCTGTTTCCAGGCAAACAAACATTGGGGGTGTTGAACTAGATCTTTTAATTTAAGTATCTTTGATAAGTAGTGGAAGATGGTAGGGTTGGAGTTAAAATCCTGGAGATAAATTTTTAGAGCTTTTTTTTGGAGGTTAAATAATGTTAATACAGTTTGAGACTAGGTTTGTCCCCATATTTAACAAACTTATCTAAGATTCTAAAATAAGATTATTAATGTTAAGGAGTGTTTCAAGATTGAGATTGTATTGAATTTTTGCAAACGTACCATTAGACCTGCTTAGTTCAGTGCTAAGCCCTAAAGGTGTAATACAAAACTTAAATGGGGAATCACTCAATAAAATCGACAGGTTTTAGAAGAAAATATTGGAGTGTTGTGCCTCTGATAGCATAGTACTTCATATTTCTAATTAGAATGGAATGGCCAACTACAACTAAAATCAACAAAAGCACCACATGCAAACAGTTTACTGCCCTAAGTTATTCTAATTTTTTAGGTTATAAAGATTAGACCATGAGTTGTTAAACGATCGTTTCTCATGCTGATTTTTATTAAGATTTCTTAATAATTTGAATTTGTCAAAAATTCAAATTATTAAGAAATCTTAATAATTTGAATTTTTGACAAATTCAAATTATTAAGAATTCTTAATAATTTGAATTTGTCAAAATTTTTCTTAATAATTTGAATTTGTCAAAATTAGATTTTTTGTAATGATATTGTATGATCTAACAAGTTTTATATAAAGAACAATTTTGGTTCAGCTGGATTTAAGAATACCTGTGGTTATCCAATGTTTAGATTTAAATTTAATTTGTTTTTTAATTGAAGCATCTTCTAGAATTTTTTAAATTCTTATTTTTTGAGTTATACGAGGAATACATAGGAACTGGGCCATATGGTCTGAAATAAAAATTGCAGGATTGCCAGAAGTAATTTCAGGAGAATAAGAGTTTATGAAAATAATGTAAATGAGATTTTTGGTTTTCGAAGTTATATGTCTTTGAAAAATAATTTTGGCCAATTAAAGTATCAATTTATGCAGATAGCTTCAACAAATACTGATTTGAGAAGTTTTGAGGCTTGGACTGTAAGATCATCACAAACTACATCGTTGAGCATAGAGCTTAGATTTAAAAGAGCACCACATTTTTTGACTCAGTAGAATAACATTCAGTGTTAATACTATTTATGGTAATATCAGTTATATTTAAGTCTTTCATATATTTTTTATATAAAATTAGAATTGTACTGCTTTTGTTTTTAGTTTTTCATTTCTTAAAATTAGTACTTATGCTATATGTAAAGTTCCCATGAAATGTAAAATCTATTTCAGATAGTTTTGATATATATATATATATATATATATATATATATATATATATATATATATATATATATATATATATATATAATGGATTTTATTATAATATATGATTAAATGTTTAATCATGTCATTAATTCTATAAAAAAAAGACTGCTTAGAAAACTTTGTGCAAAAATATCTGATATAAGCTAAGCTACGAGCTTAAACATACTTTAGAGTTTGCACAATGGCTGAAAGTGTCATATCTGAAATATTAAAAAATCAAGTGTTCTTCATAGTTAAAGTAATCAAATTTTTTATGCAATAAAAAATAAATCTGTTTTTTATTATTAACATTTTTGCAGGAAAATATAATTGAAAAAATATATAATATTTTTAGTTTATTAAAAATATTTCATTATGGAGGCTGTCGATAAATTGGAAAAATTTAATTTACATAAATCAGTATTTAACAATGATATTGATACTCTTAAATTACAACTTAAATCAGGAGTATATGATATAAACGAAAAAGATATCTTCGGTGAGTTTTTCTGCATTTTAGTTTTATTACGTGTCATTTTATTTTATTTCAATTCATTGTATAATGATGATTGATTAGATCATTTTTAGGTCCTTCAATAGTAATAATCATTCATTCGATCATCCAGCAGTCATGCATTATATTATGAATGATCAATAAATCTTCTAATAGATAATTTATTATATATTGGTTGCTCATTAATATAATGAACAATTCATTTAGCAGAATATTTATTTAGGGTCATTCATTAGATTATTTTGATATAAGGTTCATTCATAAGATTAGTTTTGATATAAGCATCATTCATTAGATTATTTTTGATATAAGGGTCATTCATCAGAGTATTCTTTCTAAAAGCACTTACAAGAGTTTAAAAGATTTTATAGTTTTTGGTAATTTTATCTTATAATTAAATTTTCATGTATTTAGAATATAATCAATATTTTAGTAAAAGTGATAAAAATACTATATAATATTTTTTTATTTAAAGGTAACACACCTCTTCATTTGGCAGTTATGCTAGGATTTGTAGGTAAAATTTTGTCAAATTAAATTAGGATTTTTTTTGTATAATCAAACTAATATAATATTAGGTGATTTTATAAATAATATAATTTATTAAATTAAACTATTATAATAATATGTTTTAGTCAAGATTTAATTTCAGACACAAAACCAATATTTTCCTTTATACATCAGGAAATTGTTTAGCAAATAAAACAAGAGTCAATATGTAGGGTTTAAGATCTTAAGAGTAGTTAATGGTGCAGATGTAGATATGTACTGGTTTTATACGAGAGGAATTAAATTTGAACTCCGCATCCTTAATAGTAACCAGAAAAAAAAAAATGTTTTTTTTTTTTTTGATTTTTATTCCATTTTTTAAAAAGAAGCTTTATTTAATTTAATTTTCATTTAAATATAAGCAATTTGTATTGAAGTAAATTATCTCCCTTACTCATGAAAAGCTTTCAGTGTTGAACAGTTGCTTTACTATTACTTTTTATGTTGGAATGAAGTGATCAGTTTAATTTTTTTTTTAATTGATAAATTTTGAAATATAGTGTTACAATTTTTGCTGACTTCTTTTAAGTATTAGAAGTTTTAAAAAATACTGAATGATACTTGTTGTTTTGAAGATGTAAAACAATAAAGGTGTTCCCTTTTTCACATATATCCTAAATGAATGTCACAGGGTGTAAACTAGCCCTGTGGGGCCCCGTTAAATGCAGTATTTCCAAATGCTCAAAAAGTTTAAATTCCCAATTTAAAGTTGAAAAATCCCATTCTCCAAATAAATTTTGCCAAATTAAAGTTTAATAATAATTCTAAAAGTTATTGAAAATTAGTTGTTTTTAAAAACTAATAGAAAAATGACATTAAAAACTCTAATTTAATAATTGTGTGAAAATGGAAACAAAATCTGTTATTGGTATAGCTAGGCAATACACAGGTTTATAGTCTCAGTTCCGTACTATAAATTATCACAAAATCGTTTAGGAAGATAAATATTTCAAACTTAAGTTAATGATAAATTTGGCTAGAAAAAATATTTAGTGTTAAAAAATTTTATATTAAAGATTTTATATCAAAGTAATATCAATCTCATATTCTGCTTCTCAATTTTTTCTCAAATTTTCTCAAACTCTAGAAATGTTTCCTTTTCTAAACAATTTTGAGATAATTTGCAGAACGGAACTAAGACTGAAAATCTGTGTATTGTATAACTGCAGAAATGTCTCTTAAAAACGAGTGGAAAAGTATCCTAAAGTGAATGTTGGATATAAATATCTATGTTCTGGTGGTATGTTTTTATTTCTATTTTATGTGAGTTATATATATGTGTGTATATATCTATCTATCTATCTATCTATCTATCTATCTATCTATCTATCTATCTATCTATCGATGTAACACCCCCTGCTTTGGGGCTCTTGGTTGAGTAAAGGCTAGAGATGGTGTCTTGATAAAAATACTCATCTTGGGCAGATGTTAAATGCATCTGGCTACTGTCTTGTAGAAGGCCTCCTAGGCGAAGAATTAAGGGGTAAACAAATTCTATCTGTTAACCAGCCTTGCATCCCTTCTTCATCCATTAGGCTGGTGCAGATGTATTTTTAATACATTGTTTCCAGTTTAGGATTTTGAATGCTGAATCTTCTTGACTCAATGCATGGTTTTTGCTTGTGTTTCTGCTTTTATGGCTAGGCAACTCGTGTTATTATCTCCTAATGAGGTTACAGCTCTAAAACTCAGTTTTATAGTTCTGAGGCCGGCTGGTAGTCAGGTTTCCAGAACTCTGTAGTAGCTCTCAGAGAGGCTGATTCCATCAACAACTGAAAAATATCAAAGTATTAACAGTGCCATGTTGCGCATGGATGGTGTCCCTGTTTGTACTTTTGGTGTGCATTGCCAAGGCTACATTTGGAGCCCTTTGTTATGGCTTAGGGTTTATTAATAGTAATGAGGCAATTGCTTGGGCTATTAAACAGTGTACTGAGTACTATCTATGCTTTGAGTCAAGTTC
Organism: Hydra vulgaris; assembly: GCF_038396675.1. Lineage (NCBI taxonomy): Eukaryota > Metazoa > Cnidaria > Hydrozoa > Anthoathecata > Hydridae > Hydra > Hydra vulgaris. Next base: position 16,870,475 of record NC_088933.1, read on the forward strand.
TTTAACAAATTTAAAAATGAATATAGTACCAAAAACTATGAAGCACAAAAAACCATCGTCATCACCAAGTTCCCTAAACCTAACATTCACTAATATTCGTGGTCTTCAAAATAACTTTTCTTCTGTTGAGTCTTATCTCTTGCAAGGTTCACCAAACCTACTTGCTCTTTGTGAGACTAATTTAAGTTCAGCTATCTCATCTTGTGATCTTAGTGTTGATGTTTATCTTTCTTTAATTCGTAAAGTCTCCAATAGTCACACGCTTGGCCTGGGCATATTCATTTGTAAGAATTCACCCATTTGTCTGGAAACTAGGTTTGAATCCACAGACTATTCTTTTATGTGCTTTTGTTTAGTATCACTTCACTCTATCGCCTTTCTCTTTGTTCAATGTCACTCTCCATCTCAAGGCTGCACTCTTTTTCGAGGTCAATTTCTGATCAAATTGACCAAGCCCTCTCTCTTTATCCATCAGCCTATATTGTTGCTGCTGGTGACTTTAATGCTCATCACACTGTTTGGCTTGGCTCTAGTGTCAGTGACTCTGCAGGCATTAAAGCCACAACTTTTGCCTTTCTCAATCTCTAACTTAAATAATCAACTTTCCAACTCGCTTTCTAGACAACCCAAATCATTTACCTTTTCTACTCGACTTATGTCTTGTTTCTGATCCTAGTCGTGCTCTGTTTCTCTACATTCACCCTTCGGTGCTTCTGATCACTGTTTGATCTCTCTAAAACTATAATCTCATTATTCTTCATCATCTAAATCCCCCTATCATTGTACCTCCTACAACTTCCTCTTTTCGTGATATTCTTAGTGATAGCTCTTGGGTAGAAATCTTTCGTGTTCCTGTTGACAAATGTGCTTCTTACATAACTTCGTGGATTCAGACTGACATGGAATCTTTTATTCTCTCTCGACAATTCCAGGTCAAGCCTCACTCTTCTCCATTGTTTTCCTCACATAATGCTGCTGCAATTGCCAATCAAAGCCGTTACTTCAATATCTATCAGCAATCATTATCTTTTCTCTTCCACTAACTTCCAACTTTAATTAGTGGTTGCTTGCAGCCTTGTTGGTAGCGAAAATTTTTTAAAAATAAAAATAAATAATAAAAAACTTCTCGAGAATTTGGATTTTCTCAGAAATTTTAGGGGTTTTCTCTGCAACCTCCTTGTAAAATTCATTTCTCAAAATTTGAAAATAAATTTTTGCAATGCAATTCGACAACAGCATATATTATATAAAATAGTTTGCTAGAAATAGAGTACAATCTAAAAAAATAACAAACTTGTTTGGTTTAACACCCACAAATACTATTTCTTTAAAAGTTTTGCCCTTTTTGGCTGAAAAGTTAAATAAGTTATAAAGTCTCTAACTAACTATTAACTGCTAACTTCAAGCTTAGTCAGCAAAAATATTGAGAAGCTGCCTACGTCAGGTATTTTCGAAATTTTGATCAATTACGGGTATTATTGTTAGTCTTTAAGTTATTGTTTGTCTTTTTTTGTTTGGTATTTTATATCAATTGAGTCATGCGATCGCATTAACTAAAATCCTTTTTTACTTATCTACTATCTTTTCTAAACTAACCTTTTTTAAACACCTCCTCTAAAATATAACTAAAATATAAGTTAAATACAAAAAATCTTTTATGAATATAACAAACTGGTACTATAAATTTATTTAATGAGGAAAATAGATTACTTTACTGCCTGGTTTTATTTAAAAAGTAAATTAAATATGTCTATTAAAATGTAAATTAAATATGTTTAAAAACAAGAATGTTTTTTTTGTAACAACAAACTGGTACTAACAATTTAAAAATTAAGAAAACTGGACTCACTGCTTGCTTGAATTTAAAAGGTAAAAGCAAATTTAGATGTTTGAATGAACCATAATCATAACATTTTAAGACAGTAAATGAAAAAATAATTATTGATATTCTTCATTGCCACAATTGCGTGCAAGCACTTGTGACCAATATTTTTTTGTAATTAAATGGTATTTGCTGTTGTTTTTGCTAAGAATTTGTAATTGTAACTTTATTTGACTATGCGATTTATGTGTAGAGAAAATTATTATTAATTACAAAAATGAACTCTATAAATGAACTTAACTCTATTAATGAACTCTAAAAATGAACTCAATAAATATGAAATATGAAATTTATGAGCTTGTGTTTACTATTTTCGAACCTTTTCTGTTTTTATTTTTAAAACATTTCTTTTGAGGACACAATTTATTACATGGTGATGTAAGAGTTTGTCCATAAAGGACGTCGAGAAGAATTTAAATAATAATTAGAAGTAGAAGATCATCAGTTTTCTTCTGCAGAGATTTTCATTGAACATAAATCGCTATACTATTTTAAAAATTGCCATTAAATGCCCACCATTAAAAAAATATATATTCATAAAAATACTCTTAAAATGAAAGCGGCAATGTTATATTAAGATTAAAAATAAATCAAATATATTATTCTTAATAATAATTAGTTAATATACACTGATTATTTTATAATATAAAAATGTATAACTCTTAATATATCTTTGGAAATCGGAGCTTAATTTGCAGTGTCATTGTGAAACTACAGCTAATTTTTTGTTGATTTCATATTTATTATCATTATATGTTACAGACAGTATTTTAATCTATTTTTGGTGCTGTCCAATCAATGTATGCAGCGCTGTAGTGGAGTAGAAGAAGAAAGAATGTAAGAAAAGGATCCCATGCATTTCCGGAATACATTTTAATCTCAGGGAGGGGGATTAGGAAATATTTTGACAAATTCCTAATCTTGTCAAAAAGCTGTAACAAATTTATTCCTGCTTAACACCCTGTGTCACCTGCTGTTTTGAAAATGTAGAAAATGACTGTCCTACAAACCTGGTACTTAGTCTTACATTTATTACACTTTTCTTATGTTCTCAGTTTTTTTATTTCTCTCCTAATATAAAGATGATTAGATAGGATGGTACTTGGATTCCCATTCAAGCATTCAAACTAATTATTTTTACGCACCGCCGGTTCGGTTCGTAAAGTCCGCAAAAAGTCATACAATTTATTTTGTGGATTGAAACAGTCTGATTGTTACATATATTACAAACCATAATCCGAAAAGTAATTTATGAACTAATAACGAATTTTTTTTTTCGGATTCTCTTTGCTCTTCGGGTTATTTATCCAAAAAATTTTTATGAACTGCTAGCAGATTTTTATTTTGCGGATTTTTTTTTGATGTTCGGATTATTAATCCGAAAAACTTTTACAAATCAATTTAACTTTAATTCACTTAGTAAATTATACAAATCATGTTCCGTTCGCGTCACCATTAAATGGTATGATCCGAATAAATTACATTTTTACTGTGCACATCTTATGAATAGTGGTTTTCTTTTTTAATTTCAATCATTCCTATTTGGGAATCTTAACCTACAACAATTCGTTCAACAGATCAACAACTCTACTTCACTTACATTTATTACGGTATTATATTATTTTGATTTAAAAGTTAAGAATTTTTCAAACTCAGTTTTTGGGTTTTTTTTTTTTTTTGTGGATCAAATTCTTTAGCGCATAAATTTGCTTTGCGGATTGCTTCAATTAGTGGATTGGCCTAATAAAATTTATATTATTATATATATATTTTTAAACATCTTCGCTTCCAACGAGGCAGCCACTAATTAAAGTTGGAAGTTACTGGAAGAGAAAAGATGAAAATTGTAGAGCAAGATAACGATTGACAGATGACTTAAAGGGTTGCAAATTATATGAATCAGGTAAGCAAGATGAAGGAAGCGAATTCCAAAGAGCTGATGTTCAAAAAAAAAAAAAACTAGACAAATAAGCGTTTTTGGAGCACTTAGGAGCAGTCATAGAAAAAGAATGACACTTAATTGAATGACGAGTAACACAAGAATGAATTTTAGTAGATGGCACAAGAGACGCCTGCTTTTTAGAGCAGTGCCCATTATAGTATTTGTAGAAAAGAGAAAGAGAAGCAACATTACGACGATGTGATAATGATTGGAGGTTGGTTGCAAGAGTAGGTCCAACAATGTTTACAATGCATTTTTGCACCTTGTCTAAAAGAGAAAGGGCATGATCAGAGGAACCGCCCCAGATATGACAACAGTATTCCATACAAGGCCGGATTTGAGATTTATAGAGATTGAGAATAGAATCCGAAGTAAGAAAGAGATGCAACCTCAGCAGATGCTAATTTTGCAACTGATTTGATATATGGTTTCCAAGAAAGATTGGAAGTAAGAGTTAATCCTAGAAGATGAAGAGTAGGTGACTCATCAATTACATCACCGTTCATAAATATAGGAAGATCTAAATTAGTGCAATAACGATTGGCTGAAAAAAATTGAGTTTTATCTGAATTAAAGTTCACCAGCCACTGTGAGCCCCATGCTGTAGCAGAAGTGAGATCCTTTTCAAGCTCAGATGCCCTCTCCAAGCAATCAGAGTGTGTTGGTTTCTTATCACGACAAGAATAAATGTTAGTATCATCAGCAAACAATGCCACCTTAGATGTGAGAATATCTGGAAGATCGTTAATGTAAATTAAAAAGAGTATAGGGCCAAGGATAGAACCTTGAGGAACCCCTGAAGTTACAGAATAAGAAGAAGAGTGCTGTCTATCAAGGACAACTTTTATACTACGATTGGAAAGGAAGGATTCAATAATCTTAAAGATGTTGCTGGATACACCATAAGAAGAAAGCTTATAGAGAAGACCAGCATACCAAACTTTATCAAAAGCTTTTGAAATGTCATAAGCGATGGCTTTAACCTCTCCACCTTTATCTAATGCACGATAAAACTTATCAGTTATTACTGTTAGCAAATCAGCTGTAGAACGAGAAGATCGAAATCCATATTGATGGTCAGAAAGTAAGTTATTAGATTCAAGATGAGAAATTAAATGTTTGTTAATTAAAGATTCAAAAACCTTGCTTATGATAGGAAGAAGACTTATGGGACGGTAGTTAGACGAATCAGATCGCTCTCCAGAATTTTTGAAGATAGGGATAACAGATGCGGCTTTCCAGCAGGCTGGAAAACAAGACTCTGATAAGCACTTGTTGAATAGTTTTGAAAGTATAGACGAGAGCTCCGGAGAACACTTCTGCAAGACAAAAACAGGTATGTTGTCCGGGCCACAAGCTGTAGAAGAGTCTAGGCAGGAAATCACTTTAGATACAGAAGCTGGAGTAATATAAATGTCAAGCAATGGATCAACCTTCTTGTTGGCAATATCAGGTAGAATGCAACTAGTGGAATCAAGAGATGATATTGATGAAAAGTTTTAAGCAAACAATTCAGCTTTGTCTTTAGGTGAGGTGACAAAGTCTGAACCATACAAGAGAGGTGGAATAACAGATTTGCTCTTATTATTAATACTATTAAAGATTCTCCAGAAGTTGCGAGAGCCTAATTTTTTAGATGAGATACGAGATTTCATGATCTGAGAATGGCGGGCTTTAGCGTTAGACAAAACCTTTTTACAATTGTTTCTAGCAGTAATAAACAGGCGTCTGTTTTCTGGAGAATTATTTTGCTGATAAATATGGAAGTAATGGTTTCGATTGACAATCACAGCAGCACAGTGTGAGGAAAACCATGGAGGATAGTGAGGCTTGACCTGGAATCGTCGAGAGGAAAAAAAAGATTCCATGCCAGCCTGAATCCACAAAGTTATGTAAAAAGCACATTTGTCAACAAGAAGACAAAAGATTTCTACCCAAGGGCCATTACGAAGAAAATCAAGGAAAGAATCCCAGTCAGCTTTACTGTAGTTGTAAAAGGTTCGATAATAGGGGGATTCAGGTGATGAGGAAGAAGTTTTAGAGAGATCAAACTGTGATCGGAAGCACCTAAGGGTGAATGTGGAGAAACTGAGCGCTGACTAGGATCAGAAATGAGACATAAGTCGAGTAGAGAAGGTAAATGAATTGGGTTGTCAGGAAAGCGAGTTGGAAAGTTGACTATTTGAGTAAGGGATTGAGAAAGGCTAAAGTTGTGGGCTTTAATGCCTGCAGAGTCACTGACACTAGAGCCAAGCCACTCAGAGGGGTGAGCATTAAAGTCACCGACAACAACTATATTAGCTGATGGATAAAGAGAGAGGACTTGTTCAATATGATCAGAAATAACATAAAAAAGAGTGCAGTCTTGAGATGAAGGAGAGCGATATAGAACAAAGAGAAAGGCAATAGAGTGAAGTGGTGTTAAACGAAAGCACATGAAAGAATAGTCTGTGGATTCAAATCTAGTTTCACAACAAATGGGTGAGTTCTTACGAATTTAAATGCCAAGGCCAAGCATGTGACTATTGGAGTCTTTACAAATTAGACGAAGATAACCATCAACACTAAGATCACAAGATGAGACAGCCGAACTCAAATTAGGCTCACAAAGAGCAAGTAGACTGGTGAACTTTGCATGAGATAAGACTTAACAGAAGAAAAGTTACTTTGAAGACCACGAATATTAGTGAATGATAGGTTTAGAGAACTTGGTGATGATGATGGTTTTTTGTGTTTTATAGTTTTTGGTACTTTATTCATTTTTAAATTAGATTGAAGAACTTGACTCAAAGCATATATAGTACTCAGAACACTGTTTAATAGCCCAAGCAATTGCCTCATTACTACTAATAAACCCCAAGTCGTGACAAAGGGCTCCAAATGTGGCCTCCGCAATGCACACCAAAAGTGCAAACAGGGACACCATCCATGCGCAACATGGCGCTGTTAATACTTTGATATATTTTATCAGCTGTTGATGGAATCAGCTTCTCTGAGAGCTACCACAGAGGTCGGGAAACCTGGCTACCAGCCGGCCTCAGAACCATAAAACTGAGTTTCAGAGCTGTATCGTCATTAGGAGATAATAGAATGAGTTGCCTAGTCATAAAAACAGAGACACAAGCAAAACCTATGCATTGAGTCAAGAAAATCCAGCATTTAACATCCTAAACTGGAAACAATGTATTAAAAATACATCTGCGCCAGCCTAATAGATGAAGAAGGGGTGCGAGGCTGGTCAACAGATAGAATCTGTTCACCCCCTAAGTCTTTGCCTAGGAGGCCTTCTACAAGACAGTAGCCGGGTGCATTTAACATCTGCCCAAGTTGAGTATTTTTATCGCGACACCATCTCTAGCCTTTACTCAACCAAAAGCTTCAAGGCAGGGGGTGTTTTAAGTCGGAGTTGACATCTCCTAGCCTTTGCTTAAAATGGCGTATCCTACAAGGTAACAGGACATGAAGCAGATTGTACTGGATTACATGTTACCAGTAGCAGGATAACCTGATCTGACCTTATTTCTTCTACTTAATTAAAATTAGAAATAAAAATAGAAATCGAGATAAAAACTAGTTTGAAAAATTGTTACGTTCATTTCAACAATTAAGGCAAATAATTAGTTCTTTTGTTGAAAATATGCATGACTCTAAAATATCATTTATTGTTAAGACTAATATTGAGGAAAATTTTCAAATAACTCTTAAATAATTAGTTCTTTTTTTGGAAACTGTTTGCATGCATCACGTTTTGTTAAAGCAAATATTGAGGAAATAATATTTGCCCAATATTTTTAATAATACTCCCTCAATATTGCTGAAATATTGAGGCAGATATTTCAATAAAAAGTCTGTAAACCGAAAATGTAATTTGATCCGTGTTTTAGAATTTTTAATCTGAAGAGTAATCCGGAAGCATCAAATGGAATTGCAATCCGAAAAAATAATCTGAAAAAATTTCAACTAATTTTTTTCTGATACATTACTTTCGTATCAAATCAATCCGTAAGTAATTTGAACCGTTCAGCATAGATAGTTCGGTGCACAATCCGACAATCCAACAGTAACGGATCGGCAGTCTCTAATTATTTTCTCTTTTAACATGGTGTAGAGTTAGTTTTGTGGAGGAAGGGTATTTTCCGATTAGGAAACTTATTTTTAGAAATATTTTTATGCTTTTAAATATTTATATTTATATTAAACATTTACATTAAGTATCTAAATTTTTGTTAACTTAATTAACTTTTTTTGGTCAAATTTTTCCATTTCCTTTATTGTCATCGAAAATGATTAAGTGTGCAAAATTTGAGCAAAATTGGTTGAGAAAAAAGCTTTCAAAAATTGATTTCAAATTTTGTGGCACACAAACATATATATATAGAAAGTAACCTTATATAAAGCGTGGAAAAAATAAAAACTTGAATGAATTTTGAAAAATCAAAAGTTTTAATCCACAAGATTTTGTAAAAACGTAAGATTATCTTGCGTTATTGTTTTTAAATTTTCACATAACTTTTGTAAATAAAAGAAATATTTTTCATCTTTTTATTTATATTTTTAACTACCATTTATTTTAAATTAAATTAAAAATGTATCTGTTGTTTAGAATGTCTGCAATTAAGCATGTTTATTTAACTCTGAAATGGCTTGGCTCTAGTGTCAGTGTCCGCAATTAAGAATGTTAATTTAACTGTGAATGGCTTGGCTCTTCTGTCAGTGATTCTGCAGGCATTAAAGCCCACAACTTTTGCCTTTCTCAATCCCTAACTCAAATAGTCAACTTTCCAACCAGCTTTCCTGACAACCCGAATCATTTACCTTCTCTACTCGACTTATGTCTTGTTTCTGATCCTAGTCAGTGCTCAGTTTCTCTCCACATTTACCCTTTGCTTCTGATCACAGTTTGATCTCTCTAAAACTAATATCTCATTCTTCTTCATCACCTGAATCCCCCTATTATCGTACCTCTTACAACTACAGTAAAGCTGACTAGGGTTCTTTCCGTGATTTTCACTGTGATGGCTCTTGGGTAGAAATCTTTTGTCTTCCTGTCAATAAATGTGCTTCTTACATAACTTGGTGGATTCAGGCTGGCATGGAATCTTTTGTTTCCTCTTGACAATTCCAGGTCAAGCCTCACTCTCCTCCATGGTTTTCCTCACACTGTGCTGCTGCGATTGCCAATCAAAACCGTTACTCCCATATTTATCAGCAAAACAGTTCTCCAGAAAACAGACGTCTGTTTATTACTGCCAGAATCAATTGTAAAAAGGTTTTGTCTAACGCCAAAACCCGCTATTCTCAGGTCATGAAATCTCGTATCTCATCTCAAAAATTAGGCTCTCGTGACTTCTGCAGAATCTTTAATAGTATCAATAATAAGGGCAAATCTTTAATTCCACCTCTCTTGTATGGTTCAGAGTTTGTCACCTCACCTAAAGACAAAGCTGAATTGTTTGCTAAAAAATTTTCATCAATATCATCTCTTGATTCCACTAGTTGCGTTCTACCTGATATTGCCAACAAGCAGGTTGATCCATTGCTTGACATTCGTATCACTCCAGCTTCTGTATCTAAAGTGATTTCCTACCTAGACTCTTCTACTGCTTGTGGCCCGGACAACATACCTGTTATTGTCTTGCAGAAGTGTTCTCTGGAGCTGTCATCTATACTCTCAAAATTATTCAACAAGTGCTTATCAGAGTCTTGTTTTCCAGCCTGCTGGAAAGCGACATCTGTTATCCCTATCTTCAAAAATTCTGGAGAGCGATCTGATTCGTCTAACTACCGTCCCATAAGTCTTCTTCCTATCATAAGCAAGGTTTTTGAATCTTTAATTAACAAACATTTAATTTCTCATCTTGAATCTAATAGCTTACTTTTTGAACATCTATATGGATTTCGATCTTCTCGTTCTACGGCTGATTTGCTAACAGTAATAACTGATAAGTTTTATCGTGCATTAGATGAAGGTGGAGAGGTTAAGGCCATCGCTCTTGACATTTCAAAAGCTTTTGATAAAGTTTGGCATGCTGGTCTTCTCCATAAGCTTTTTTTTTATAGTGTATCTGGCAACATCTTTAAGATTATTGAATCCTTCCTTTCCAATCGTAGTATAAAAGTTGTTCTCAATGAACAGCACTCTTCTTCTTATTCTGTAATTTCAGGGGTTCCTCAAGGTTTTATCCTTGGTCCTATACTCTTTAATTTACATTAACTATCTTCCAGATATTCTCATATATAAGGTGGCATTGTTTGCTGATGATACTACCATTTATTCTTGTCGTGATAAGAAACCAACACTCTCTGTTTGCTTTGAGGGGGCATTTGAGCTTAAAAAGGATCTCACTTCTGCTACGGCATGGGGCTCACAATGGCTGGTGAACTTCAATACAGATAAAACTCAATTTTTTTCAGCCAATTGTTATCGCAATAATTTAGATCTTCCTATATTTATGAACGGTGATGTACTCGATTAGTCATCTACTCTTCATCTTCTAGGATTAACTCTTACTTCCAATCTTTCTTGGAAACCATATATCAAATCTGCTGCAAAGTTAGCATATGCTAAGGATGTATTTCTTTACCAAGCTCGTAACTTTCTTACTTCAGATTCTATTCTCTATCTCTATAAATCTTAAATTCGGCCTTGTATGGAATACTGTTGCCATATCTGGGGCGGATCTTTTAATGATGCCCTTTCTCTTTTAACCAAGGTGCAAAAACGCCTTGTAAACATAGTTGGACCTGTCTTGCAGCCAACCTCTAACCATTATCACATCGTTGTAATGTTGCTTCTCTTTCTCTTTTCTACAAATGCTATAATGGGCACTGCTCTAAAAAGCTAGCGTCTCTTGTGCCATCTACTAAAATTCATTCTCGTGTTACCCGTCATTCAACTAAGTGTCATCCTTTTTTTGTGACTGTTCCTAAGTGCTCCAAAAACGCTTTTTCGTCTAGTTTTTTTCCTTGAACATCAGCTCTTTGGAATTCGCTTCCTTCATCTTGCTTTCCTGATTCATATAATTTGCAATCCTTTAAGTTGTCCGGCAATCGTTATCTTGCTCTACAATCTTCATGTTTTCTCTTCCAGTAACTTCCAACTTTAATTAGTGGCTGCCTCGTTGGAAGCGAAGGTGTTTAAAAAAAAAAAATAACTGGAATAGGAAACAATGATGTCATATTATGTTATGTTGTCAACTTTTACTTTAACTATTATATATTTTAAATTAAATTAAAAATGTTGTCTGCAAACATTTAAAAATGTTTCTGAATGTCCACAATCAAGCATGTTAATTCAACTCCATTAGGAAATAATTATGTTATTTCATGTTATGTTGTCTAAAAAAAACTAAAAAACCAAAGCTTTTTGGTTTGATTTTCCGGACTTTACATGAAAAAAATTCAAACAAAAAATTGTCACCCTTTTCCTGGTACACTTTTGAGTGACCCCCTCCCCATACTTGTGTTGTAATTTATGAATGGCCCCATGGCAACCAATTCCAAACTTTGAATATCGCTCTCAAAGACTTGATGCCGAGAGCGCATAATTGTGCTCGTTGATAACTTGTTTTAGTATTACGAGCATGAAATATCGTGCTTGGCGATTTTATTTATGCTCTATATATATATGACTATATATATATATATATATATATATATATATATATATATATATATATACATATACATATACATATACATATACATAGACATATACATATACATATAAATATAAATATATATATATATATATATATATATATATATATATATATATATATATATATACATATATATATACATATATACATATGTACATATATATATATATACGTATATACATATTTATATACTTATATACGTATATATATATATATATATATATATATATATATATATATATATACATGAACTAATATTAGTCAACTAACTTTTTAGTTAACCAAAAATTAGTTGACTAATGTTTTAGCCTAACTAAAACTGATTATGTAAAATTGCTTAAGTCGTACGTAAATCGCTCAATGCGTAACGCTTTATATGTACATATATATATATATATACATATATACATATGTATATATACATATACATGTATACATATGTACATATGTACATATATACATATATATATATACATATACATATACATATACATATACATATACATATACATATATATATATATATATATATATATATATATATATATATATATATACATATATACATATGTACATATATATATATATATATACGTATATACATATTTATATACATATATACATATATATATATATATATATATATATATATATATATATATATATATATATATATATATATATATATATATATATATATATATATATATATATATATATATACATAAACTAATATTAGTCAACTAACTTTTTAGTTAACCAAAAATTAGTTGACTAATGTTTTAGCCTAACTAAAATTAGTTGGCTAACTTTTTCGTTACCTAAAAATATATTAAAGATAAAATTAGTTTATATAATATAGTTACAATTAATTATAATAATGTATAAAACAGTTAATATATAATTTGATTAATTTGAATTCATGATATTATTTCTGATAGAAATTTTGATTAAATTTGTTAATACATAATTATTTAGATTGTTCCATACTTTTTAAAGTTGTGCTTTGTGCAGAACTATTTTTGGATTTCTTTTATATAACACCTCCTATCATTTTTTAATCTAATCATTTGTAAATTATTAAGTTTAACAGTCATGAAATTGCAGATAGTTACAGTGATGACAGTTAGATTTTATTTATACTGTTTCACTGAATATATATCTTGTTAAAGTATTAATGTAAAAATTAATATAATATTAATTATGTATTTGGTATGAAATATCAACTGTTTTTGACTAATTCTGCTAAAAAACCAATTAATTCAGAAAAATACATTTAGAGAAAACAAGCCAAATATTTTTATTACCTAATTGTCATAAATTATAAATATTTTTTGAAAATGTCAAATAATATGTTTTCTCCTATTGGATACACCGCTTTAATATCTGATTTAAAGAAAAAGTTGGAAAAAAGAAACACCTTAAATGAACAAAACCCTCTAAATCATAGTGATGGCGAAACCAGTTTAAGTTTTTCAAGGGATCAAAAAGAAATTGAAATTGATAAACAGTTTATTGAAGAAGCAAGTAAAACTAAATATGAGTATTGCTCAATTGAAGAGGAAACATTAAAATAGGTATGCAATGAATATTTTTTGATGTTTTACTCAAGTAAAACATCAAAAAGTATACTAGATTACCATCTTAAACATGATTACAAAGTTATAACACCTCACAAGAAACGAAACATGACACAAAAAGAACAAAACATGAATGGCTTGTCAAAAGAATAAGATTGTCGATAAGATTGATTGAAGTCTTTTAATATTTATTATTGTCTGTTGTCTTCCATTTATGTTGGTAGAAAGTAGTGCCTTTAAAGAATTTGTTTTTTGTTTAAATCCAAAGTATAAAGTGCCTTACCGAAAAATGTTAAGATCTGTTTTAACTGATTTTTATCAAGAAAAAGTTGAACTTTTGAAGTTGAAATTATTGTCAATTAAAGTTTTATCTATTACTACTGATTGGCGGATGTCCTGTCAAAACTATAGTTACATATCAGCAACGGCACATTTAATTTCTGACAAAACCAATTTTATTAGAAATTTAAAAGTTTAAATTCTTTTTTATTGCAATAACATTAACCAAGTGCAGAAATATTTTACATCTTTCAATTGTTCGATTCAACTTAATAATTTATTAGAAGAAAGTTAGATGCTACAAGTTGTTGAAAGAAATCACATCCTTTGTTATCAAAATGTGAAAACTCGTTGGCACTCCACGTTTCTAATGACAGAAAGAATGCTTAAACTTCACTCCTACTTAAATCTATAATTCGACACAATGCAAAGATATGAGAAAAAATATGCTTGATAAAGATAAAATTGTTAACTTAGAAGAAATGGTAAATGCATTACCAAGCCTTAATCAAGTAGTTATTTTACTTTCTCAAAAGATGAATAGAAATAGTCTTTTAAATTTGCTCATATCTCATAATAATGCTCATCCAACTAAAAAAAAGCCGATTGTCAAAAAAAAGTTTATAAAATATGAGAACAAAAAATTTTTTTTTTTTTAAATTAGGTCTAGATTTTATGACATCCTTTTCAAGGGGTTGTGTAGAAAAAACCAGTGACAAACAAAGTTTTTGGGCTATCTTCCAACAACCTTTTGTCAGTCAGTTCAACAGGCATTCAATTAATTTTCGTAATTATGTTAGCCATATTTAAGTAACTAATTGAATTTGTTTAAGAATAAAAGTAAATTGTTGACACCAATAAAATATTTTTCAAAAAATAAATCGCAATAACTTTCTTCTAACAAAAAGCAAAAAAGTACTTTAAAAGATAGATAACGTTTTGCATTTTTCAAATAATTAAGAATTCATAAAAAATTTTCTGCTATAAAAAGCGATCACATGTTTCAATGTTCGCATTAGTTATCAATTTAAATTATGAATATTACTTTTTAAAATGTGGATATCAAGTTTTTTTTGTAAATTTTGCAAGTCTTGCTTACAGGCAAACAACTCAAGTCTGAAAGCAATAAATATGTTTGCACAAAAATTTCTCAATTATTGATTTGTACAAAATAAAGTTTTAATAACTTTTTTTAAAGTAGAAAAGTTTATTTAGTAAATAATTTTTATTTATAATATAATGATTTTATTTTATAGTATTTTGTGTAATTTGTGCAGTATTTTTAGTTTTTTGATTGTGCTAAGTTCCAAACATTATTTTGATTCCGATCATTAATAATTTGATTAAAAATCAAATGCTGATTAATCAATTATCTGATAACTTATTTTTTTTTTATTTGCTAGAATGCACAAAAATTATTACTGAGCATAACGCAGATACAAACATAAAAAACAATGATGGGTGGACACCGCTAGCTGAGGCTGTAAGTTATGGAAATCGTACCTCAAGTAATTTGTATTAAATTTGTAGAATAATTTTTTTTAACAATAAGTAAGTTTTTTACTTTTAGCAATGACATTAGTGCTGGTTATGCAAATACCTTTTTTTACTTTTTTTTAATTTGTTTTACTTTTTTTACTTGTTTTTTTTTTACTATTATGCTTGATAGCAGTGAAAACAAATTGGAAAATATTGTAAATATCAACAATAACAAAAAATAAAAAACTGTAGTTAAGAGTTTTTGTTGCATAAGACTTATATAATTTATAATAAACTAAACTCTGCTTAAGTATTTTTAATTACCTTAATAATAAATCTGACTCATTTTTAAAATTGTTTGATAAGGTTCTCCTTTACTAATTTCATTTATTTATCTTTGTTATGCAAAGACTTTTATAATTTTCTTATTTTAAATAAAGATGTAGTAGAAATGTAGATAAACAGTTTTGTATAATATAGTAAATAAAATTCACTGTAAAAGACAAATTGATGATCTGAAAAAAAGTCTTCATTATTTTTGAATAACCTTGGTTTGCTAATGACTTAAGTTACTTATTTTCCTTGGAATAAATGTATCATAGTATTTCATAAACTTTATTTGCTTCTTAATTGCTTTTTATTTACTAATAAGTTAAACCAAAAAATATTTTGTTTAAAAATCTGTTATGTTTTTGTGTATGCAATTTTATAGGAAGAAGAATATACATAGATATGTATATATATATATATATATATATATATATATATATATATATATATATATATATATATATATATATATATATATATATATATAATATATATATATATATGTATCTATACATACATATATATATTTATATATTTATATATATATATATATATATATATATATATATATATATATATATATATATATATATATATATATATATATATATACCACTATATATATTTATAAATATATATATTTTTATAAACATCTTCGCTTCCAACAAAGCTGCAGGCAACCACTAATTAGAGCTAGAAGTTAATGGAAGAGAAAAGATGAATATTGTAGAGCAAGATTGACTTTAAAGATTGCAAATTATATGAATCAGGAAAGCAAGAATAAGGAAGCGAATTCCAAAGAACTGATGTTTGAGGGAAAAAACTAGACAAATAAGAGTTTTTGGAGCACTTAAGAACAGTTACAGAAAAAGGATGAGACTTAATTGAATGATGAGTAACATGAGAATGAATTTTAGTAGGATGGCACAAGAGATGCTAGCTCTTTAGAGCAATGTCCATTATAGTATTTGTAGAAAAGAGAAAGAGAAGTGACATCATAACGATGTGATAATGGTTGGAGGTTGGCTCCAACCATTATCACATCGTCATGATGTCACTTATAAACATAGTTGGATCAGGTCCAACTATGTTTATAATGTGTTTTTGCACCTTGTCTAAAAGAGAAAGGCATCATTAGAAGATCTACCCCAGATATGGCAACAGTATTCCATACAAGGCCAGATTTGAGATTAATAGAGATAGAGAATAGAATCCGGAGTAAGAAAGTGTCAAGCTCGATAAAGAGATGCAACCTTAGCAGATACTTTTATATATATATATATATATACATATATATATATATATATATATATATATATATATATATATATATATATATATATATATATATATATATATATATATATATATATATATATGTATATATGAATATGTATATATATATATATATATATATATATATGTATGAATATATATATATATATATATATATGTATGAATATATATATATATATATATATATATATATATATATATATATATATATATATATATATATATATATATATATTTCAACACACATGTCTGCTCTCACACACTATATGTGTTCTGAATAATAAAATAATACTGGAATTAAAAAATTTTGGAAAAAAAAAGTTTTCTGGGGTAGCTCAAGACCTTTAAACATCAGAAGGGTCCCTATAATTATCAAAACAAAAGTTCTTTGAAAGTATCATAAATATCACAAAAGAACATTAAGAAAAAAAAATTATAATAAATTTTTTTTGTAAAAATGCATATTTTTAGTTTTTAGTTTAAAAATATCATTTTCTAGGCAGTGAAATCTAAAATAATGATTTTTTTTATAAAATGATTACTTTTGAAGTTTTAACATAATTTCATTTCTTTTAAGCCCAACATGATATACTTATGAAGAACTATTTTTTAAATATTTATAGGGGCTCATTTGATGTTTAAGGGTCTTAAGCTACCTCTAAAACTATTTTTTTAAATACTTTATTTCTAGTATTTTATTTTATAGAACACATTTAGAGGGTGAGAGCAGACATTAAAAAAAAGTTGTCTTAAGGACAAGCCTTATATATATATATATATATATATATATATATATATATATATATATATATATATATATATATATATATATACACATATATAAACACAAAGGGTGCACACTCGTACCATTGGTTGGCGACTGAAAGCAACCAATTCCTTAATTTTGGTCACCTTCTGACTTTTTGAGTTACCTGTTGCTATTTGTATGTTTATAAAAATTTTTGCATTCAGCTGATTTCTCGCATATTCTCGTCATTTTTTATTATAGGGTTATATGTAGAATAGAAATAATTTGCGTAAATAAAAGAAATATTGTAAACTATTGATAATATTTACTTACCTACTTTCAGATAACCACATGCTGATATATACGCCACTAGGTTTTTCTCTTGAATTGAGTATTTATTTTATCAAAAAGATAAGCACTCTTTTTTACAACAACAAAGTATTAAAAAATATAAAAAAAATAATTTACAATTACTTTAAAACCTTTTGCTTTTAATTTGTTGTAATTATTAAGATCTTATTTGTAACAGGAGCATAAAAACTTTTGATATTTTGAAGGTATTTTAAAGTATGTCATTGTAATTAAACATAGTTAAAACTTATTTAAACTAATTTAACAAAAATTATAAATTGAATCTAAATTCGGTATTTGAAAAAGATTATTTTTCTTATTTATTTCTTAACACAATCTTATACTTAACATAATTTTTTGTTTGTTTATCACAATATATTTATTTATTTTAATAAAGTATTTTTAATAAAGATTATAAACAATTTATAAATAGATTTTATCAGTTACCAATAAGATATTTGTAAACATAATTTATGTTCTTAAACAAAATAAGTCAAAAGAACTTTAAACGATATTGAATTAATAAGAAACAAAAAATACATTTAAGAAAAGAATTCTTTTAAACAAAAGCACTTCTCCCTTTTTATAATAAAAAAAAGTTTTTAATTTTTTCCTTTTAATAATCTATGATAATCTATGATAGAGAGACATAATGAATTTAATGTACTGAGTTAGTTAGCAGACTGTTAGAAAAAACTTTTACAAAAATTTTACATTCATTTGAAATTCTGAATAAACGTCACGTAAAAATGTTAAGAGATAATTTAAATATTAAAGTTTTGCTAATGCTTTCGACATATATACTAATGCTTTCGACATATATATTTTACAAAAAATTTTTTGCTTTACTGAACGCTTTTGACATTTACGAAGGAAGCAAATTTTTTTTGTGGCAAATTTAGTTCCATTACTTTATCTTTAAATCTTTAAATAAAATTTGTAATAAAATAAAAATAAAGCAGTATTTTTGTTTAAACAATAAAACTTTTTAGTTTTTATTTAGGAAGTATTTTATTAAATGCATTTAAACACTCATACAATTTTCCTATGTTCTAATTGATAATAGAAAATTCAAAATACAAACTTCGGCACTATAACTTTATAAAAAAGTTTTATTGTTAATTTAAATAGTTACTTTTCTTTTTATAGAATTCTCAAAATTAAAAAAGAAATAAATAATAATAACTAGAACTGCCGATAAAAATCAGTTATCGCCCATAAGGGCGACCTAATTGCATCAAAGAAATATTTTTAGTTGCTCTTCACAAAATTTGGTTTTCTGGTACCATCGGACGACCACGAGTGTATTTCCCTGATATATATATATATATATATATATATATATATATATATATATATACACTATTATATATATATATCAACTTGTTTCCCAGCGCAGGAGCCTGGTTTGTCAAGGTTCATGTGTCGGAGTTCTAGAGTTGGGAGAGGGTTATAACCACAAGTAGCCTCCTCCTCTATAGTGGCCTTCTTGGCCTTGGGGAGGGGAATTATAAATGTATATATATATATATATATATATATATATATATATATATGTATATATATATATATATGTATATATGTATATATATATATTTATATATATACTATTATAAATGTATATATAATTGTATATATGTATATATAGTATATAAATATATATAAAATTGATTTTTTTGTTATATTGATTATATAGCTTTGATATCATTCATCGAGCACTCTTTATTATTATTAATGTTAGAAGCAGTGAAATTAGCACTTTAAGAACAATAACGCCCAATGTGCATGAAACACTAACATAAACAAAACATCTACTAAATGCATTCATTAGCTCAGATTAAAATATAACAAAGCCTTACACAAAACAAAATAAAAGTTCTATTAAATTGTATTTTCAAATATCTACCATGTATATCTGGCCAGAAAATGTTGCTAAGAGAGGCGTTAATAAAGTTCTGATTCTATGAATACGGTTTTCTTGTTTCGCGTTGCTTGCCCTGGACAAAATCGCAATATAACCATAGTTCAGTTTTTGTATACTTTGGGAAAGTTAGGGCGCTTTCAACGAATTATGCATTATTTTCCAATTCGTAGGTACAGTTTTCTGCCCTGCGATAGGCATTTTGCTATCATTGAAGGTACGAAACGGATATTAGAAACAGTTTAACTTCCTTCGCAATGGATGGACGTGGTCTCCCAAAAATTTCCTGTTGTCAGAATTTCTGGCGCTGATATTAAGGATTATCAAAGTCATTTTCAATCTTTCTTTAAGAAGACAATTATGGCTAATAAAGAAAAATTCGCAGTGAGTAGTTATTTTATTTTTGAATATTCCAATTTGCACAAAGATATGGTTGCAGTTCCATTGGACATGGAGAGTTCTGTTTTTAAATGTTTTGTTATTGAAAAACCTAATGTCAATCCCTCATTGCCAACCGTCTCGATGTACACTGCCAGTTTGCCAATTAAATCTGCCAAATTCAAAGGTTTGCAAAAACTAAACAAGTTTATTAGTGATGAGGCTAAATCGTTTCATCAGTCGTTACTTTCCATCCAAAATAGTGAAGGTAATGACTCCAATGATGAGATTATTGAGTTGGATGAATAAACATTTTGATAGCCTAAACATTTTGAATAATAGTTTCTTAGCTGATATTGTGTTAATGTTCTACCAGCTTTTATTAAATTTTTTTATTCTACTTTATGTTACATTGCTATTGAGCTGATAAATATGTTTTGTAGACATTTATTTCTTATTTTTCGTTCCCCCTTGACACATGAGATCAAGACCTAAGTACCGCATTGTTTATTAGCCTTTACTGAACAAGCTTCAATGATTTATCCTCTAAAAATACTTATCTTTTATCTCTCTAGACTCACTTAATTTAAATTAGTAATTTGCATTAGTATTTTTTTTTGAATAACTTAAAAAATAAATTATTTTTTGTTTTTTTAACCTCCTGAAAAATGTTTATTTTTTGACTTGGGACGTTCTAGATCTCAGGTCTTCATATATATATATATATATATATATATATATATATATATATATATATATATATATATATATATATATATATATATACATACATACATACATACATTTATACATACATACATATATATACATACATACATACATACATTTATACATACATACATATATATACATACATACATACATTTATACATACATACATATATATACATACATACATACATACATTTATACATACATACATATATATACATATATATATACATATATACATATATGTATATATATATTTACATATATATATATACATATATCAACTTGTTTCTCCGTGCAGCGGCTTTGTTCATCAAGGTTCGTGTTTCGGAGTTATAGAGTTGAGAGAGGGTTATAACCACTATTAAGTAGCCTCCTCATCTGTAGTGGCCTTCTCGGCCTTGAGGAGGTGAATAGCAAAGTATATATATATATATATATATATATATATATATATATATATATATATATATATATATATATATATATATATATATCAGGGCTTGTGATAAAGCGAGCGCGATTGCGCTCCGCTCGTAAAACGCGCCCGTAAACGGTATTTTCAAACGTTCTAGGCGCGATAAACAACGCTCGTTCAGCTTATAACGAGCGTATAAAATAACGCTCGTCCAATAGTTCGGGATTATTTTTTTATTTTCATAAAATATTTAAAAAAGATTTTTTATTAAAGATATTCTATTATCATAGCACTAATATAAAATATAAAAAGCACTACGCCGTTCTCTTTTGCACTAACGTAATGAATGAGCGGTTTGAAGTCGTTAATAGTCACTAATTTCAATTATGGAATGTGCACGTGGAAACACAATGTGAATACAAAAATGCGCAAATAAAATAAGAATAGAAAATTAGAAAACCACTATAAGAAAATTGAAACTGCAGAGTATTTTTAACCGTGTGAAAATATCAAGTAAGATTTATTTGATTTATTGTTTGTAATATTCCACACATCGTTTATAATCAAAATAAATATTAAATAATACAGTAGTTTTTAAAATTAGTTTTTGTTTATAGTAAGGTTTTTTTATTAACTATTATTTATTTTAACTCAAATTTAAAACGATTCTGTTGTTTAGAATGTTCGCAATCGCATTCGAAAAGGAAACAAAGTAATGACGTCAACATTTATAAAATGGAAAGTTATTATTCTAATTTATTATTATTTTTTTTAAGATAAAAAAACGTAATTTAAAAAAGAAATTTTAGAAAAAAATTAAATAATTAATTTGAATAAAAAATATCAAGAAATATAAAAACCATTAACCGTTAATTAAGTTTACTAGCGTAACATTTTAAAATACATATATCAAAACAACGAATCAAAACTAAGTCACTAAATTATACTTCAATACAAAATCAATAAGAAGTTGCGTTTTTGTTTGATATTATTTTTTTATAACATAAGTAGTTAAAAATAAAATCGCGATCTGACAATATACAAGAAGTTTAGAAGTATAAAAATCTACTTCGTTGAAGAAGTTTGATGAGTGTGATACTAATTCAAACATTTTTTGACGAAAGAATTATGTAACAAATAAAAAAAGATATAAAAAAATAAAAAGCTTTTTATGAGCATCGCCTTCAGCAATTTTCATGATCGCGCTCGCCCACGTTATTTCGAGCGCACATAATCACGCTCGATGAAAACGTATTCTAATTTTACGAGCACGATGTAACACGCTTGACGATTTTCTTCATCACAAGCCCTGTATATATATATATATATATATATATATATATATATATATATATATATATATATATATATATATATATATTTAGCCCTCAGAATTAGGGTCAGTATTCAGCAAAGCTGAAATTACTGCCAACCTAAAAGTATATAAAGTCAGCAAAAACTTGCAGACCTCGTTTCTATCTTTTATGGTAAAACCTTTGTGTCAATTTTTTTTTGCCAACCTGATGCCGAAGCCTAATAGCTTAAGGTCAGCAAAAAATTGCCAACTTTTTTTTTCCTAATTTCGTAGGCTGTATTTATATGTATATATATATATATATATATATATATATATATATATATATATATATATATATATATATATATATATATATATATATATATATATATATATATGCAACCCTCAGAATTAGGGTCAGCATTCAGCAATGGCGACCTAACTGCCGACCTGAAAGTATTTGAGATCGGCAAAAAATTGCCAAATAAAAACACTTTTTGTTGTAAATAAAAATACATTTTGTTGTAAATAAAAATACTTTTTGTAATTATATCTACTTATCTGTTTTTCTTTTTTAGTTAAACTAGTTCTAAAGCGTGTGAAACAACAAAGTAGAAATAGTTTTGATGACAGGAAGCCAAAACTAGTTGAAACATTAAATAAGGTATTTCATACACAGGAAGTTCAAGTAAAAGGTTTTACTCATTAATTTCTATTTTATTAAATTTAGTGTAATTAAAAATTGTTTTAATCTTAATATTCTAATTTTGAATTATCGCAATTGAATTTTGAATATCGAACACAACAATATTTTTTTAACCCGTAAAAGCTTGGAGATAAAAAGGTGGGTCACTTAAAGTTGTTTTCAATCAAATAAAGTTGTTTTCAATCAAATAAAGTGTTTTCAAGTTAACAGTTAAAAACACTTGAATTGATTTTCTGTTAGTTTTTCTTTTAGTTAAACTATTATTTTATTTATCTAATAAAAATACACTTCTGAATGGTTTATAGAAAGAATGGGTTTAATAAAAATAAATAAACCCTATAGTTGGTGTATAGAAATAATTGATATCTAATTAAAATAAATAAACTGTCTGATTGCTTTATAAAAATGTATAAACTTTTTGATTAATTTATAGAAGTTTAATAATACAGCCTATTTAAATTTATTTTACTTAAAATTTTATTTACTTTTAGTTCGAAGATTTTCAATTGAAAATCAAGTGGGAATTTCACAGTTGGGGTTTGTGATTTACAAATATTTTTGAGTTTTAATTAAATTTTAGAATTATACTATTAGGACTCAAATCCACTCCAAATTTCTCTTATTATATTACAGTTATAACCCAAAACATCCATCCACCCAATATTTAATTCATAAAATTGTTTTTGGGTTGTATACTGTGCACAGATGAAAGTATAAGGAAGTCAAAGTAAAACATGTCTTTCAATCGCGGGATTCCGAATAGAAAAACAGTATTACATATGAATAAGCTCTTCCTAAATAATTGCCATGTGTACCATCATTTTCAAGTGGGAGGCTGAATTAACGCAAATTTCATAAGTGCGAACTGGCATAAGTGCAAAGCGTTGCAAAAACTGGCATAAGTGCAAACTGGCAAACGTGTGAATTGGTATAAGTGCATTAAAAGAATTTGCAAAATTGTTTTGCACTTATGCTAATTCGCACATGCCAAAACATTGGCATAAGTGTGAATTAGCATTAGTGCGAAACAGTTGCAAAAACTGGCCATAAGTGCAAACTGGCATAAGTGTGAATTGGCATAAGTGTGTCATACAAGTTTGCAAATATTGGCGTAAGTACGTAGCATTTACAAAAACTGGCATAAGTGCAAACTGGCATATCTGTAAATTGGCATAAGTGCGCCGAATAAATTTGCAAACATTAGCATAAGTGCGAACTGCCATAAGTGCGAAGCAGTTACAAAAACTGGCATAAGTGCAAATTGGTATAAGTGCGCCAAATAAATTTGCAAATATTAATGTAAATGCAAATTGACGTTTTGTATTTATGCCAATTTGCACTTATGCCAATGTTTGCAAATTTGTTCGGTGCACTTATGCTAATTCGCAGTTATGCCAATTTGCACTTATGTCAGTTTTTGTAACTGCTTCACACTTATGCCAGTTCACACTTATGTCAGCTCACACTTATGTCAGTTCACACTTATGAAATTCGCGCTTATTCAGTCGTTCCTTTTCAAGTAGTGTCATTTCTTTTTGAGAATTTTTGATAACAATATCTCATGTCTAACTGGTTGCATCGGTGATTATCCTTTTTTAATAACACAATCAAGATCCTCTTCAATACTTAAAGGAGTAATTACAGACTCAGGTACCATTTCAGGTTCCTCAATCAAATTCAGCATATCAGACTTAACTAATGCTCTTACTAGACCAGGATTGGAAGCGTTTAATCATTTCAGAAATTCTATCAAAAGTTTTGGACATTTAAATGAAGAAGACACTGTAATTGTTTCTTCATTGACTTCAACGGAGCTTCGACCATTATGCAGGTATTGCAGAAGTCTACTCATATCAGTTTGGCATTGATACATACAAACCATTAAAGCTGTATGCATTTTCTTGCTTGTTTTATTGTCAGCATCTTTTGTAAGCATAAAATTAGTAGCTATGGCTGTAAATAGAATCTCTGCGAAAAAGTGCTTTAATGGGAACTAAAGTTGTAATAATCTCTGAAATTAATTTCTACTAGGTAAATATCAATGAATGATTTTTGTTTATAATTTTTTACTTTTTAAAGTTGCTCCACCCTTTCTTGCAGTCTATTACTAAAGCTGTTTTCTAAATTCAGCTTTAATATATCTTTTTAAGATGTCGTTCTTGGTCGGTGATCATCTAATTATTTATATCAATTTGGGCATTTTTTTTTTTTTTTTATGAGAGGCTCCTAATTCATTTATTTAAATTTTAGTTCTTACATTTTCTTGATTGTAGCCCAGCAAATCTTCCTAAATTTCCTCATTCTTGAATGAATCATTGTCAGAAAATTCATTTTCAAGTTCTGGCTGATTTGCATTAAATTCTCTCTTTTTATAAAAAACATTAATTACAGCAAGTTGTATGACGTAGGCAAAATGTAATTGTTGATTAGCAGCCAGCAACTTTCACACTTTAATCATTATACTAGCTCTGATGGTCATTATAGCCTCAATGTCGCTGTGTAAATCAAGACTATGATCTTTAAGTTATTTTTCTAATACTTCAATGCACTTTTCTGATGACATGAAACCTGTTATTCACTCTAAACCTAAACTCCAGAAGTGAGAATTTTGTCTATGAACAATAATATTCATATAGCAATGATTTTGAAGTGATGTACATTTGTCAAAAAACTAAAAAAGTCTCTTTCCTACTATAAATTTTGCTTTTTTGAGTGCTTCAATTTGATGAACTAAACCTAATCTTATTTTATTGATGTACTCTACTGGATGATTACGAATTGTGCTTACTGACGTGGATAGATTTCTGAATCCCATAGTAGTTAGAGCGGCACGTAAATCTGTTGAAGAACAAATCACATTAAATGAGACCCTGTCAGATGCCATTAGGCAAGCAAGTGTAGCATGAGTTGTTTAATCTTCCCTTTTATAAATGGAAAAGTATTCTATTAGTGGTTTAGATTACCTTTTTGGTGGTTTATTTCCTAATATTACCAAAGAAAGCACTTTCTTCGGTAATATTAGGATGGGTTAGACTTCTGACCTTCACATTATGGAATGACAACATGTGTATATGAAGTCCTTTTGTTAAACCAATTGACAATTTACACATCGCTGTCTGGCTTTTCTCATCCCATAGAAAATGTCTAAACACCTGAGTTACTTTTAATTGTAAAATCCACAAACATCCTGCTTATTTAATTTTAAAAGTCTACCTTATAAAAAAGTTTATTTTGCAGAATTACAGAACAGAACAAAATAAGTAACCAACATGATATATTGCAAAGATTTTCACTTTTTTTTTCTCTAAATCAAACCTTTTCGATAATTTTTTTAATATCTTTTTTTCAAAATTTATTTGGAATCCCGGGATTGATATTTGATAATCTTGGTATTTTGGAGTTATTAAAAAGACTGTGATTTTGGGATCCCGAGGTTGCAATTGCTAGTTCATTTTCTTGAACTTTCATAATGATCTATTTTATTTATTTTTATGGCACCATGCATTCCTTATGGTTTCTCTTAGATCTGTTAAGAAACTTCAGGGTTTCAATTTTACCTAACAGTTTTCAATAAGATTTAAGTTGGGTGAATGGCTTTGTCACAGGGCAAGAACATTAATTTTTTTTTGAGGATTTTTGCCTGATGGCAAGTTGCTTTGAAAAAATCTCAAGTTCTAATTTAAAACCAATTTAACACAAAGTTTCTAATTAATTAACAGCTAAAACATTTTTTACATACATACATACATATAAATATCATGAGCTTTTCTTTATTCATTTAAATTTTGTTTTTAAAAATAAGCTTTTCTTTAATCACTGTGAAAATTGTTTTTATTGCAAACTAGAATCATTAGATGTCATAAAAAACTTTTTTTTTCTCTCCTAATAACATTTCCTAATATTATATATAAAACTAATTAAGTCAATTACATATTGAAACATATATATTTGACTTTTTTATTTTTTTATAATTATAATTTTAAATTATTATCGTTTAGATTTTTAAAGAGATAAATAGTTATTAAATATAACTTTAATGTTTGTCATCAAAGGTTATCAAATTTGAACTTTTATACCCAATAAATTATACCATATTGACTTTTCTGTTCTTTTAACCAATATCCAACAATCAGATAAGTTCAAAATTTTTGATTTGATAACATCCACAACACTAGAGTAACTTATTGATTACAGGATTATTATTTTTTATAAATCAAATAAATCAATACGTTTATTTAATTTTAAAAATGTTTCAAATGTAATAAATACGTTTCTAGTAAATATTTGTGAAGTTTAACATGAACTATGCTTCAATTTGGTATAATTTTGAGTTGAGACATCAATAAACTTCTTGTAAAATAGTTTTTTTTGTAAAATGGCTTTATATATCTTTATATTATATTTTTATATATATATATATATATATATATATATATATATATATATATATATATATATATATATATATATATATTTTTTTTTATAAAAATTTTCGCTTTCAGAGGATTTCTCACATATTCTAGTCACTTTTCATTATAGGGTTAAGTGCATAATAGAAATAATTTGCGTAAATAAAAGTAATATTGTAAACAATTGATAACATTAAATTTTCTATTTTCAGATAAAGCACATGCCATATTATAGGCCATAAGTTTTTTTTCTTAAATTGAGCGCTTACTTTTCTAAAAAATGTGTGCTCTTTTTTACATGAACTAATTATTGACAAATACAAAAAACAACTTTTTTTTTTAACATCTTTGCTTACAACAAGGCTGCAAGCAACCACTAATTTAAGTTGGAAGTTACTGGAAGAGAAAAGATGAAGATTGTAGAGCAAGGTAATGATTGACAGACGACTTAAATGATTGCAAATTATATGAATCAGGAAAGCAATTCCAAAGAACTGATGTTCAAGGAAAAAAACTAGATGAATAAGAGTTTTTGGAGCACTTAAGAATAGTCACAGAAAAAGGATGAGACTTAATTGAATGATGAGTAACACAAGAATAAATTTTAGTAGATGGCACAAGATTTACAAATACTTTAAAACCCGTTGCTTTTAATTTGTTGTAATTATTAAGATCTTATTTGTAACAGGAGCTTAAAAACTTTTGATATTTTGAAGGTATTTTAAAGTATGTCATTGTAATTAAACATAGTTAAAACTTATTTAAACTAATTTAACAAAAATTATAAATTGAATCTAAATTCGGTATTTGAAAAAGATTATTTTTCTTATTTATTTCTTAACACAATCTTATACTTAACATAATTTTTTGTTTGTTTATCACAATATATTTATTTATTTTAATAAAGTATTTTTAATAAAGATTATAAACAATTTATAAATAGATTTTATCAGTTACCAATAAGATATTTGTAAACATAATTTATGTTCTTAAACAAAATAAGTCAAAAGAACTTTAAACGATATTGAATTAATAAGAAACAAAAAATACATTTAAGAAAAGAATTCTTTTAAACAAAAGCACTTCTCCCTTTTTATAATAAAAAAAAGTTTTTAATTTTTTCCTTTTAATAATCTATGATAATCTATGATAGAGAGACATAATGAATTTAATGTACTGAGTTAGTTAGCAGACTGTTAGAAAAAACTTTTACAAAAATTTTACATTCATTTGAAATTCTGAATAAACGTCACGTAAAAATGTTAAGAGATAATTTAAATATTAAAGTTTTGCTAATGCTTTCGACATATATACTAATGCTTTCGACATATATATTTTACAAAAAATTTTTTGCTTTACTGAACGCTTTTGACATTTACGAAGGAAGCAAATTTTTTTTGTGGCAAATTTAGTTCCATTACTTTATCTTTAAATCTTTAAATAAAATTTGTAATAAAATAAAAATAAAGCAGTATTTTTTCCTTATAATAATAAGTTTTATATAAGTTTTATTTTATCTATAATAATTTATAATAATCTATAATAATTTATAATAATCTATAATAATTTAAGGTCAAAGGAACTTAACACATTACTTTACACTTTATTTAATTAATGAGAAATAAAAAATACATTTGTGAAAAGAATTCTCTTAAACAAAAGCAATTCTTCCTTTTTATAATGAAAAGAAAAGTTTTAATTTTTCTTTCACTTATGATAATCTATGATAATATATGATAATCTATGATAATATATGATGAAGAGACTTATATTTTACGTAATGAATTAGTTAGTAGATGATTAAAAAAAAACTTTAATTAAAATTGCAAAGTTATTTTACATTCATTTGAAACTAAGTTCTACAATCAACATTTTACTATTTTACATTCCTTCAAAATAAATTAAAATTTTTAAAATCATGTCTAATTTAAAGTCTATTAAAATTTAAAAATATCTTTATCAAACAATTTGTGTCTTAAAAAAAATCTTTTTTATTAAATTGCTTTTGCGACTTCTTTATAAACAATGTTAAAAGATGATTTAAATATTTCAAAAAATTTTTTTTTGCATAACTGAATGCTTTTGACCTTAATATTTTACAAAAAAGTTTTCGTTTAAGCTGAACACTTTCGACATTTACAAAAAAAACGAGCTGCATAACGCTTCTTAACAAGGCCAAAGAATTTTTTTTTGGCAAATCTAGTTTCATTACTTTATCTCTAAATCCTTAAATATAATTTGCAATAAAATAAAAATAAAATTTTTTTTAGAACAATAAAACTTTTTAGTTTATATTTAGGAAGTATTTTATTAAATAAGTTTAAATGCTCATACAATTTTCTTATGTTCTAATTAATAATAAAAAATTCAAAATACAAACTGAAACAAAATTTGTTTTTTAAGTTTTGCAGAAAACAAAAAGTTTTATTAATATTACTTATTAATGTTACTTCTCTTTTTATAGAATTTTTAAATAAAAAAAAAACAAAAACCATAACTGGCGTTAAAAATCAATAGTCACCCTTTTGGGCGACTCAATTGCATTAAAAGAATATTTTTAGTTGTTCTTCACAAAATTTGGTCATCTAGTCATCTGGTAATATATATATTTGTATTTAAATATAAAATTACTTTTGTTTAGTTCCTTTAATATCTCGATTTCTTCCATCAGACACTTGTAATATCTCAAAAAAAGGTTCTAACATTAGGTAAGTTTTTAAATTTTTAGCTAATGGTTTTCATAACTTAATTAAATAATTGAATAATGAATAAACTTTTTCAGCAATAAAAAAAAGTTAATTCAATGGTCAAAACAAATTAAAATCATGTTTTAGTTTTTTATAACTACTTATTTTGATGTAAAAATACGAATTACATTTAAGCATAAATTACTTTACATAACTTATATAAAACTATATAATTTATTTACATTTAAAAGTAATTTGTTTTTTTTTCACATAAATTATATAACATGTAAAACTTAATTACTTAAGTTTTTTAAACTGCTACTTTAAAAAGTAACAGTTTACTTTTACAAGTAAAATTTATTTGCATTTTTACTTTTACTTGTAAATGTAACTTACTTTTAATGGTAAGTCGTGTAAAGTAATTTACTTTGAAAAGTAATTTTGGTTATATTTATGTAAAAAATTTACATCGAAATGTAATTTACTTTTTATATGTAAAAAAAAATCATTTATGAAGTAAACTTCCATAAATGCGGTAGTGGTAAAGCGCTCGCTTTATAAGCGAGAGGTTCCGAGTTCGATCCCCACCACATCCCTGGTAGTACCGCGCTCAACTTGTTTCTCCGCGCAGCAGCCTTGTTTGTCAAGGTTCGTGTTTTGGAGTTATAGAGCCTCCTCATCTGTAGTGGCCTTTTTGGCCTTGAGGAGGTGAATAACAAAAAAATAAAAATGAAATAAAAAAATAAAAAAAAATTTATAAAGCATAAAACTTACTTTAAAAAGTAAAATAAAACTACATCATAACTACAAATTACTTTTACTTTTTTAATTTAAAAAAAATGTAAAAGTAATTTGTAGTTATGATGTAGTTTTCACTTCTCTTATTCAGCGTGGTCGTTGTCAGGGCCGTCCCGAAGAGGTCTCTCATTGGGGGTGGGGGTGTCATGTGTTTTTTGCCAACTAGAGACACACACACAAAAAATAAGGTTCATGTTGTTCGAAATTTTTCCAACTATACTTCAAAACTTGCCAACTGCAATGCTAAATGTACAAATGTGCTAACTCAAATGCATATATAACAGCTTGATGGGAGGGGATACCTCCTACATTTCCTGTTCAGGATGGCGCTGGTTATAGCAACTGCTCTGACAGAAATGGAAATTAATTTTTTGTTTGTTTATTTATTAATAGCTATTAATATCTGGACTAATAGTCTAATAGACTAATTTCAATTAGTCTATTCCAGAATAGACTAATTTCAATTAGTCTATTCCAGACAACAAATATTCCAGTTAGTCATTTCAAGAAATAACTTTCGTTTTGATAAGATCGAAAGTTGTTTCTTGTAAGTAATCTCTATTTCACAAACAAACCTTACAAGAATAAAGTATCCTCTTAAAAATTTCGGAGCTTCTAAATCTGTGGTACATGGGGTTGTAGTCCCAATAATCCAGGACTGGTTTAAACTTTTCCTCCTTGGTTTTAGTAAAAAATACTTTTACGCAAAAGTATTTAAAAAAACAACTATTATGTCAATTATGTCTTTCAAATAGTCTACCCTTTCTAAGTCTTCCTTGGGTATATACGCCTTCTCACTGCCATGTTTTAGCTTTGTCTGAATTCTAGACTTTACTTTTTGCAGTACAAGATCCTGTCAAAGTTATTGTTGAATATAAGTAAATTTTATTTATTTTATATAAATTACTTTTAATTTACTATAATTTTATATAATTTAAAAGTAATTTATTTTATATAAAATACTTTTAAATTATTTAAAATGTAACCTTATGTAATTTAAGTTTTATTTTATATAATTTATCTTTAATAAAGATTTGTTATTACTTTTAAAATAAAAAATCCCTACTTAAAAAATATTATTTTATTAGTAAATTTAATTTACATTTGGTGCATATTATTTTTATGTAATTTTTTTTCATATGCAAGTAATTTTTTTTTTAATTAGTTACTTTTATAGGTAAATGTAAATTACAATTTGAGGAACTTTTATATTATGTAATGTAATTTTCAAATGTAATTAATTTTTAAATGTAAAAGTAAATAGCTTTTTCATGTGACTTTTACATGTAAAAGTAAATTAATTTTTAACGTAATCTTCTTTTACATAACTTACTTTTGAAAGTAAAAAAACTTACATTATAAAGTAAAAGTCGTTTCAAAAAAATTAATTACTTATATAGAAATGTAAATTTAGATAAATGTTTAAAATTACTTATGTAATTTACTTTTTGATAAAAAATTAACTCGTGTAAGTAAAAAAAAGTTAGTAATGGAGCCATCCCTAATAATAAACTGTTGTAATATGATAATCCTTTGCTCAAAATTTTTGAAACAGCACTGACTATATTTTTAAATAAATAACAATTTTTTTTAAGGATGGACACTACATTAATAGAATTTACAGATATGAAATGGCATCGCGGAGATATTTCATTTCTTTTTAGCGAATCAGGTGAATATCTTTTTAATAAATTATGTGGTATCTTAATTAAGGTAGTCAAAAATATATATACATATATATATATTTATATATATATATTTTTTTTCAGCCAATCGTTATCGCAATAATTTAGATCTTCCTATATTTATGAACGTGATGTACTTGATGAGTCACCTACTCTTCATCTTCTAGGATTAACTCTTACTTCCAATCTTTCTTGGAAACCATATATCAAATCGGTTGCAAAATTAGCATCTGCTAAGGTTGCATCTCTTTATCGAGCTCGCCACTTTCTTACTCTGGATACTATTCTCTATCTCTATAAATCACAAATCTGGCCTTGTATGGAATACTGTTGCCATATCTGGGGCGGATCTTCTAATGATGCCCTTTCTCTTTTAGACAAGGTGCAAAAACGCATTGTAAACATTGTTGGACCTTCTCTTGCAGCCAACCTTCAACCATTATCTCATCGTGGTAATGTTGCTTCTCTTTCTCTTTTCTACAAATACTATAATGGGCACTGCTCTAAAGAGCTAGCGTCTCTTGTGCCATCTACTAAAATTCATTCTCGTGTTACTCGTCATTCAATTAAGTGTCATCCTTTTTCTGTGACTGTTCCTAAGTGCTCCAAAAACGCTTATTTGCCTATTTTTTTTCCTCGAACATCAGCTCTTTGGAATTCGCTTCCTTCATCTTGCTTTCCTGATTCATATAATTTGCAATCTTTTAAATCGTCCGTCAATCGTTATCTTGCTCTACAATCTTCATCTTTTCTCTTACAGTAACTTCCAACTTTAATTAGTGGCTGCTTGCAGCCTTGTTGGAAGCGAAGATGTTTAAAAAAAAAAAAAAAAAACAATATATATATATGTGTGTGTGTGTGTGTGTGTGTTTGTGTGTGTGTGTGTGTGTGTGTGTGTGTGTGTGTGTGTGTGTGTGTGTGTGTGTGTGTGTGGTGTGTGTGTGTTTTAAACAGTTTTATCATGATTTACCTTTTATTATAGCATTATTTCATATACACACTATATAGTTTTATTATAGCATGATTTTATATACACACACATATATGTGTGTGTATATATATATATATATATATATATATATATATATATATATATATATACATACACACATATATATGTGTGTGTATATATATATATATATATATACATTAGGGCGGGTCATACTTTTTTTTTTTTAGAGTTGCTAACCTGGCTATGGTCTAAAAAGTTGCTCTAGGTGCTACTTATTGTAAAAAGGCCAAAAACATTTAAAACAACAGGTGTCTTGTACTTGCAACTTTACCGCAAAGATTTACCCTTTAATGGCTTATAGCTAAAAATATAAGAAATTCATCAAGCACTTAATATGATACAGAGGCCATATCCATGGCTAGCGCAAAAAAGTATTTTTTTGGGGGTTTTATAAGCATTTTTTGCTTACTATAAAAAAAAGTTAAAAAAAAAGATGCACCCCCTTAATTGCGGCCCTGTCAACGATAAGGGGGTGTTATCGACGTCGAAACATAAAATTCACTTAAATGGTGAAGTTCTAGATATTATTAGTTCAATGAAACAATATAATCAAACGTAATTTACAAAAAGTCTGATTTACAGCTAACACTAGGTAGTTCTGTTCTTAATGCAGTACACTGTAAAATCATTCCATGTCGTGATTCATGCCCAAAAACGGTTGAGCTTGCTGCAGAGATATCTTGGATAGCACGCTCAACTGCCTGAGAGTGACAGGGTATACCAAAAATGAAATCAAACTGACAGTGTTGAAGTTTTTCACTTTCAATAGCTGCTAGCAACGGTGGTGGTGTGAGGTTAGCTGTAGTCCAGTCAATCATATCAACGTAAGTCAAAGCATTGGCGTTTAGCTTGATACTTGACTTATCAAAAACACGCACAGAAGAACTACACGAAGTACTTCTCAAATTAATTATTTTTTCAGAACAGAAATGTCGCACAGAATCATCATTGTCACAAACACCAGAAAGAAGAATGTTTTCGGAGTGGGCAAAGTAGTTGTTGTTCTGCAACACAGGCTCTAATATTTTCCAATCTTCTGCTCCAAGCTTATGACACTGCTTCAGCAAGTAAAAAAAGTTCTTTGCACCATCAGCGCAAGAAGGATGACTCTTGATATTGAACCATGAAGGAGCGTAAACATTTACTATAAAGCGTACAATTTTGTATAGTGATGGGGAACAGACTTCTTTTGACATATACAATCTCAAAATTCTGTTGGCTTTTGTCAGCCACCTAGCATGGTTTAAATTTCCTGGCATTGCGTTCTGTAAAGACCTAATTTCATCACTATTTGTATAACCTTGCTGCACTGCTAAGCATGCTCTAAGAAGATATATTTGATCTGTACTTAGACTGTTCTTAACCTCATCATTAATCTCAACCACTTTTCCTAACATAGCTTTAAACTTTGAAATTGGTAAATCCTTGGGGTCAAAGTCTAGCGCACTCATAATTACACCACTGGAACTACTAGGACCTCTTGTACATCCTCCATCAATAGCAGAAATGTATTTCCGAAATGGTAATTCATTAGCATGCAACAGGCAAACAAGCCATTGCAGTGGTCTTGCAACGCCTTTCTCTAATTTTCGAATCACACCATTTCGTTTGCCTGTATTGGTTACTGTACCGTCACAAACAACTGCTAGTAGCGTACTTGCTGAATTTGTATTTGCAATTATCGATAATATCTCATTTGCAACGTCAACTGCTTTACCTGTTTCTGGCATTACATGATCAATGTAGTTATTGTTTGGAAATGATACAATAACATAATGTTCTTCCTTTATGCTTCTACTAATACCAGACTTCTCAACAAAAGTTAAGTCTTTCTTCCCATCAAATCCAATACAAATTAGTTCTTGCATCTCGGCAGCATGCTTAGAAACTTGTTTCTGCCGCCAAAGACCTCTCTGACGTCTAAGTTTTGCAGGATCTATTGCAGTTTCTGCCGACAATAGCTTCATATCTTTTAGCACTGCATTCACTACAAGACAAGCTTCTCTGTTACTAATCTTGCATCTGTCCAAAGCTTTGCACAACTCCGGATATTGTTTCATGTTTCTGGGTGCTGCAACACCATCATCAGATTCACCACTGGAAATTTCATAATCAAGAACTTCATCACCCATGTTTAGTTGAAGTTCTACGTCCTCACCACCATCATCATCAGCATCATCACTCATGTTGTTGTAGATATAATTTATTTTTGTCTCATATTTTATTTTCTGATTGCGCTCAAATTTTAAACGTTTGACTGCTCTCATTTCTTTCTTCTGCAACATACCTGTAGCTTTTATATCTATAGCACCTATATACATTTTCCTTTCAGTTTTTTGGTCCAACCAGAAAGACCATTCTGTTGGAGGTATTTTATGCGACAGTGGAGAAATACATTGTTATTTCTCTTGTATACCGCTGTCAACACATTTACAAGTACATATATCAAATACAGTTTGTAATGATTTCAAACAGTCTTGGTAGTTGATGGATGTCTTCTTAGAACTGGGATATTTAGCAAGACCCTTAACTTTATCAATCAATTTCTTTATACGATTGACTACACTCTTTGTGTCAATTACTGGGATACTCGCAGTGTTGTAGATACTTACAACTTCATGTGCTACAGCTGTCACTCTCTTCTGCATACAATCATATTTATTGTGCTTTAGGTAGTATTCATACAGTCTGTAAACATCACTAGATCTAGGAAGTTGATTTTTTTTTATAACTGCAGGCTGCCCCAGAACTGAGTGTTTAGTCCCAAGTCTTGTGCTGACGGACCCCATTTATTAATACTCAATACAATGGAAACCAACTTGTCCAAACAATATCATATAACAATTAGAAAAGATTGATTATAAACAACATGTTAAACACATATATTACCGTAATACAGGGTTTGATGAGGGTAAATTTACGATATGCTAGGATTACTTTTGGTTGAGTTAAGGTAATGTATGATTAATTTATGGTTACTTAGACTTATCTAATCTCATTTCATGTACCAGCGAATGTAATATAAACTAAACGCAGTGAACACTAATAAGAATATGCCTTTTTAAAATTGATATACGTTTTCACATTATTTCCACATTTTCAACTACAAGTTGCAAGTACTTACTGAGCTTAAAATTTAAAAAATCTTATGGTCCCTAGATTTTGGACCAATAGAACAACTTTTTATGCT
Source organism: Hydra vulgaris (assembly GCF_038396675.1). NCBI lineage: Eukaryota > Metazoa > Cnidaria > Hydrozoa > Anthoathecata > Hydridae > Hydra > Hydra vulgaris. The sequence continues at coordinate 16,907,256 of NC_088933.1, forward strand.
ATAGCCACAAAAAAAAAAAAGTATGACCCGCCTTAATATACATCTATATATACATGTATATATACATGTATATATACATGTATATATATATATATATATATATATATATATATATATATATATATATATATATATATATATATATATATATATATATATATATGTATATTTATTTATTTATTTATATAAAATGAATAAAAACAACTTTTGATGGAACTCTAAGTTTCATGCCTATCGGCAATCATCAGCCATTGTGTATTTTGTCACTTAAAAACCGTTTAAAAATCACAAATTAAAATTACGGTGGAACAAGTTCAGATGTTACAAAAACAAAAAGATGTTAAAGGCTTTTGTCCCCGGTGTCGAATTAGGATAGTAAAAATTTCTTTGAATGCCGGCCCTTTGATACTATTTCATATCTTTTATTTAGTAAGTTTTCTCCTTTATATGACAATATATGAAATTTCTTGCAGAGAAAAAGGTTGCAAACTTTAGATGCTTGATTGTAGGGCTTACATCGTGCTATTATTTTCCATGTAACAACAGGTTTTATATTTTTCGATTTTAGCTTCCATATTTCTTTGGAAAGTTCAGTGCCATTTTTATATTTGAGTACATTGAAAAATTTAAGATGGTTGCCATATCTTAATTTAAATGTGGTTTCACTTATACCGAAATAAACTTTATCTTTGAATCGAGGATCTCCAGAATTTACAGTGGCTTGGTATACGATATTGTTAGAAAGGCATTGGTTAATTAACGGACAAATTTTTTTGTCTATGCAGTTGCATTTTTTTGATGTATTATTTTTATCGCTTTTTAAAATTTTATTGTTATTTGCATTTATTAAAGACTTGACATTAGGCATGCAACTATAGCTAACTTTAATATAGTTGATAAGAACTGTCAATCAGGTTCAATGTTAGATCAAGATAATTGACAATTTTAATATTACATTGGATGGAGATAAGTAGATTGTTACTTTTAAAAATATGTGTAAAATGCTTTTTGATTTTTTCCATTTGTTGGCCGCTTCTGTTTTCAAAAATAGCAAGTCCGTCATCATGATACAAGCCAAAATTATTTTTATTGTAATGTTGAGAGAGCTGAAAAAATATATATATATATATATATATATATATATATATATATATATATATATATATATATATATATATATATATATATAAATACCAACTAGTTCTCACACTTCAGCTCCATCAAATGCTCCCATTGTGACATCAAATAATCTGCCTCTTTTCTTTATCCAAGCTTCATCGTTTTTTAAAATTAAAGATTTTCTTGCATTATATATTAATTTTTTATCATCGTCATTTATAATAACATGTTGTTCAGCGAAATTGATTGCATTGGTAAGAGTGTTTTCACTAATAGATGGGTAAAAATCATTTATATCAAAAATTAGAAATTTGCAAAGGTGTTTATTTTTGATTTTTTTAAACCAATCTATAACAAATTGGATGCTTTGCCATTGATTCAACCGTAGTTTATTTTTTAATTCGTGAATAATTTTAGATAAAATAACTTTACTAATTCTTCCTACCTCGTTTTTCGAAGGATTCAAAAGGCGAACTGAAGGGTTGTTAATAAAATTATCCTTATGGTCTTTTAAAGTGAAAAAACAGCCGGACAATCCGTTTATCTCAATATTGTTACACGCTTCATGGTGGATTAAAAGGTTTTTTCCTTCCTTGTTTATTTTAATTCTGGCATCGATTTTTTGTAGGTAGAAGTAATTGCGTTTGTTAACAGTTTGTTGTATTCATCTTTAGATAATTTATACAAATTAGATGTTTTGTCTGCCTTTATTAATGTTTTATGCGATGTACATATGAATTTTAAATCTTTTTGCATATTATTTTGAAACCTGTAGTTTATGTTGCAAAATTTTATTGATTTCATTAAGTTTAAAAGGTCTTTTTCGAAAGAACGCATTTCATTTATTTGTGGTGGACATTTTGATGTTTTGATTCCATAGTCTGTGTAATTTAAATCATTTCTTGAGTAGTTATTTATGAAAAAGAACGCCTTCCATCTCATTTTCTTTACGAGCATTTCTGTTTTGTTTAGCAGTTTTAATTTATATCCTTTTTCAGATGGAATTGGTATGTTTTTGATTGAATATTTCAAGTTTATTTTTTCCATTTTTTTGACGACTTAAGAAGAGTGCTCAACTTGTAGGAGAAAATTTATACAAAATACAATATATATATGTGTGTATATATATATATATATATATATATATATATATATACACACACACACACACACACTCTTGTTTGGTCGTTTTTAATTTTACTATTGTCAGGTCAGTTTTCGGTTGTTTGTTTTTTTTACGTTTTTTTTTTATTATTTGTTAGTCTGCCTGCCCCAACCAAACCCTCAGTCGGTATTGATGTAGCAACACTTCACACATGTTTTACAGTTAAAAAATCAAAATAAAACATTCAGAATGTTTTTAAAAACAGTTTAGCCTTTTAGTTTGCATTTATGTGGTTTTTAAAAAAAGCATTGAACTTAATTAGTTTTTTCAATTAAATTAATTAGTTTTGTTGTAATCTAACCTTAATTTTGTTAGTTTAAATATTAAAGACAATTACTGTTTTTTACCACAAACTGTATATTTAATGCCTTTACTATATATATATATATATATATATATATATATATATATATATATATATATATATATATATATATATATATATATATATATATATATATATATATATATAAATAAATTATGTTAGTGTATTCTATGTATATATATAAAATTATGTAAGTATACATTCTATGTATATATATATATATATATATATATATATATATATATATATATATATATATATATATATATATATATATATATATATATATATAAATAAATAAACACACACACAGTTAATACGAACTTTGGCTGATATGAAATATTAATTTGAGTTATGGCCATTTTTCCTTATTCAATGGTGAATTATATACATTAAATTTTACACCATTATACTAATGTTTCAATGAAACAAGTTATGGATTTGTATTCACGCAGTACAGTCAAAAGAAAACATTATAATAATTTAAGAAACACAAGTTAAGTGGCTCCTTACTTGGTAATAAAATTGCGTTTAAAAGTAGCTAGTATCTTCTATTTTGAAATTCATTAAAAAAATAAACTATAAAATAATTGTTTTTTAAACAGTTTTATAGTTTAATAAATTTCTTTCTAATTTAAAGAAAACAAATCATGTTTTACCTTTTAACAGTTTTATTATAGCATTATTTTATGTCAGATAACGATCTATTCTATTCAGATCTAAATACAACAAAAAAAACATTATAGGTTACATTTATTTATGTTTTATAAGGGTTGGCTTCTTTTTTTTTTAAATGTTAATATATTTAATTCTCATACAAAAATTTGAGTTATTCAAAGAAATTTGCTGAAAGGGGACAATAAAATGGTTTGACTTAACGAAGTTCGAGTTATCTGAGGTTCAACTTAAACAGAGAGTTTTATTAGTAATCAATTGGACACACCAGGAATTAACTGTGTGTGTATATATATATATATATATATATATATATATATATATATATATATATATATATATATATATATATATATATATATATATATATATATATATATATATATATATGTATGTATATATATGCATGAATATATATATATATATATATATATATTTCTATAGTTTGTTGCATTTGGGAAGCGTGGAAGGAAAAAATGATTCTTATGCCAACACATACGTCACTTTTAATTACTTTTGACTTTCGTCCAACACGCAAATGTTGGACGAAAGTCAAAAGTAATTAAAAGTCAAAATCATTAAATTAATTACAAATTAATCTTTTTTTAAAAAAACCACAAAAACGCAAATTTAATTGACCAGAATGTTTTTAAAAAAATTCTGAATGTTTTTAACAATATAAGCAATGTTTTTATTATATTTTTTTTTAATAAAATGTTTTTATTTTTATTTCTTTACTATAAATCATGCGCGGAGTGTTGCTACATTGACAATCTTATAGCCTGACTCGCAAGGGAGTGCTGCTACATCGACTGACAAGTAGCCTGACTCATAACAGGGTGCTGCTACATCTACTATCTTTTAGCCTGACCCGCAAGGGAATGCTGCTACATCGATTGAGGGTTTGGTTGGGGCAGGCAGTCTATCAATTAATAAAAAAAAAAAATTCCGGTCTTGCATTTTAATTTTTACTTTTTGTCAACAAAATATGGAAAATCTTTCGGACAACATATAAGAGTTCTATATACATATATATATATATATATATATATATATATATATATATATATATATATATATATATATATATATATATATATATACATGCACACACATATGTATATATACTGTTGTCATATCTGGAGCAGATCTTTGAATAAGGGCCTTTCTCTTTTAGACAAGGTGCAAAAAATTCTTGTTAACATAGTTGAACCTGATCTTGCAGTCAATCTTTAACCAATGTCACATCGTTGTAATATTGCTTTTCTTTCTCTTTTCTATAAATACTATAATGGGCAATGCTCTAAAGAGCTAGCATCTCTTTTGGCTCCTAATAAAATTCATCCTTGTTTTACTCATCGTTCAATTAAGTCTCATCCTTTTTCTATGACTATTCCTAAGTGCTCCGAAAATTCGCTTACTTCTTACCACTTCTGAACAAAACAACTTTTTCAGACTTAATGAAGTGAACAGCATAGTTAAAATAAAAATTATTTGGTGTGTGTATTCAGCATATATTGATATTATTATATGCTGAGTTTCATAGTTTTTACTTGAAGTTTTACAAGCATTTTTATGTTTTTTTTGTCATGACGGTCGTAACAAAAAATCCAATGCTTAAAGACAAAAAATAAAACAACACAATGAATGATGTAAGAAAAAAGTATAAATGATTATTAACAAACATGTGTATTATGATAAAAACATGCACTATAACATTATCAAAGTTCTTAATTATGGATATACGATATTATGGATATACATTATCAAAGTTCTTAATTATGGATAGCACTCCCTTGCGGGTCAGGCTATTTGTCAGTCGATGTAGCAGCACTCCCTTGCGAGTCAGGCTATAAGATAGTCAATGTAGCAACACTCCGCGCATGATTTACAGTAAAAAAAATAAAAATAAAAACATTTTATTAAAAAAAATAAAAATAAAAACATTGTTTATATTGTTAAAAACATTCAGAATGTTTTAAAAACATTCAGAATGTTTTAAAAACATTCAGAATGTTTTAAAAACATTCAGAATGTTTTAAAAACATTCAGAATGTTTTAAAAACATTCAGAATGTTTTAATAACATTCAGAATGTTTTTAAAAACATTCTGGTCAATTAAATTTGCGTTTTTGTGGTTTTTTTATATAACAATTAATTTGTAATTAAATTAATGGTTTTGACTTTCGTCCAACACGAAAATGTTGGACGAAAGTCAAAAGTAATTAAAAGTGACGTATGTGTTGGCGTAAGAATCACTTTTTTCCTTCAACAAAAGCCAACAAACTATAGATCTATATATATATATATGTATATATATATGTGTGTGTGTGTGTGTGTGTGTGTGTATATATATATATATACACATATATATATATATATATATATATATATATATATATATATATATATATATATATATATACATATATATATATATACATATATACATATATATATATACATATATATATATATATATATATATATATATATATATATATATATATATATATATGTATATATATGTATATATATATATATGTATATATATATATATATATCAGCTCTCGGAATTAGGGTCGGCATTTGGCAATGCTGACCTAACAACTAACCTAGAAGTGTTTAAGGTCAGCAAAAAATTGCCAACCTCGTTTTTATAGTTTATGGTAAACTTTTGTATCAAATTTTTATCGCTAACCTGATGCCGACCTTTAAAAAATTAAGGTCAGCAAGTTATTGCCGACCTTATTTTTCTTAATTCTAAGGGATATATATACATTTATTTACATATATGGACATATATATATATATATATATATATATATATATATATATATATATATATATATATATATATATATATATATATATATATATATATATATATATATATATCAGGGTCTATTCTAGGAAAAAAATTTGGGCGGCAGTACCCCCTTATGTATATATATGTATATATATATATATATATATTTATGTGTATATATGAATAGCATTTATTTTTTAGCTGGGAGCAGTATCATGGTACTTGATAACAAGAAAAAAGTTTATCAAAAATTGCGTCGAAATGTATGTAAAATTGATAATCATGAGTATGAAATATGTTTTAAAATTTATTCTTATGTTTATGTTGTGAATATTGTGATGCTATAGTAGGTGTGTACTTATTATTGTGATTTTACTGTGGGCCTGGTGGGTGCGTGGGGGAGTAAATGATTACTACTACACATAGCACTTCATTTCCTCTCACTTTCCCACCCTTTAATTTTCCCATCCTTTAATGAATGTAGTTATAATAAGTAATTGTATTTTAGTCATATATATGTTTTATTCACGTATTTGTTTTATTTAAAAATTTTAAGATTGCTGCTAATACTAATTAAAAAATGATTTGAATTTTCTTATAATATATATTATATTATTAATTTTTTTATTACATATCTTATATTATCATATATATTGTATTATTAATTTTCTTATTATATATATTATATTATTAATTTCCTCATTATATATGTTATATTAGTTATTTTATTTAATTTTTAAGTTTTTTTATCATAAAGTATTTTTTTAGGATTTAGAAACCGAGTTAAATGATGAAATAGATTTTTTAATGTCAAGGTAACTTTTAAGAAAAGATTTTAAAATTTTCTTTTGCTCCTGTTAAGACAAATTTAAAAAATAATATTATATTATAATAATTAGTAACCGAGAGTTGGTTTTTTAAGCAAAAAAAGCATTGTTCAAACTCATTACCTAAAGAGACCACTGCATTTAAATCTTGTTGTGAACATTTAAAAATAATAAAAAAAATTGTAATATATGTAGGCATAGTAATAACAAATATTGATAATAATAATTGTAATAATAATATTGATAAAAATAAAAATAATAATTGTAATTGATATTATTTAATATTTAAGTATTTGATAATCATGTAATAATAGTAATGATAAATGGCTGATTTGATTGAATGAAGATGTAAACACATTGCAAATCTTTTTATGAATTAAGTGTTTCTTGAAAGTAAGTATAAACTGTAAAGTTAATTTACCATATTTTTAGTGACATTTTATTTTTAGTGATATTGTTTCAGCACAAATATCGACTAAAACAATTGAGTTTGTTCCAGCCCAAAGTGGGTGGATTTTTAAAGAAGATAAAATGGTAATACTAAACTTATTTTGAATTTGTTAAAGCATTGCACTGGTGTAATCACAAATTTAAAATTATTTATAAGTATAATTATTTATAAGTTTAAGAAAATAATAAATAATTATAAATCATACATATTTATTGATAAATATTATTTCAATTTTAATTATGTAGGTTGATCATAGGGTGCATAAATCAACATGATCATACTTGTATATATACTTGTTCATTCTTGATGTAAATTTATTTTGTTTAAATATTTGGAAAATATATTTCAAAACACTTTTTTATTTAAAGGAGCTTATTGGAGATATGAATTGTGAAGTTTATAATGTCCAGGGGATGATATTAACAACCCGTAAAAGGTATGAGTTGTGAAGTTGATAATATTTAGGGAATGACATTACCAACCCGATAAAGGTATGAATTGTGAAGTTTATAATGTTCATTGGGTGACATTAACAACCTGTAAAAGGTATTATAAGTGATATTTAAAATGGAGATTTATTCAAATAAAAATATATTATGTAAATAATATTTTTGTTAACCTATAATCGCTAATTTTCTCCTTTTTATTTCAGACGGGAACACTTAACAGAAGATGATTTGCAAAAAAATCAAGTAAGTTTTTTTTTTTTATGCCAGTGACCCTTAGTAACAAAATGAAAACCTAAGCTAAAGTGTCCAAACAAACATAAACAAACACAAACAAACATAAATAAGTTAAAAATGAACTTAAGAATAATCCCACTTAATTACTACATTTTAACAAAATTGAAGTTTTATTTTGTTTAAAATTTCGCAAAGTTCTTAAGAGTTTCACTATAAAGATGATGTCATTGAAAAAGTATTTTATTCATATTTTTAATGCAAATTTTACCAAATTAGAAAATAAAATAACTTAACATTTTTAGTAATTTACAAAGAAAAGAAAATACTAAGAATTTCTATATTTCTTATCAATTTGAATCTGAGTATTGTTTATCCTCTAAAGGTCAAACCTCCAAAGTTCTCTTTTACATAAAAATTTTATTGAGTTGTGAGAATCAGGGGTAGTGATAAGGCAAATATTGTCTTCTTTTAGCCCCGGTCATGTAAATTATATTTATAAAAAACGACATTGTATTTTTTTTTAATGACAAAATAATTTCCATACAACCCGAATCATTTACCTTCTCTACTCGACTTATGTCTTGTTTCTGATCCTAGTCAGTGTTCATTTTCTCCACATTCACCCTTAGGTGCTTCTGATCACAGCTTGATCTCTCTAAAACTAATATCCCATTCTTCTTCATCACCTAAATTCCCCTATTATTGTACCTCTTACAACTACCTTAAAGCTGACCAGTACTCTTTCTGTGATTTTCTTCGTGATGGCCCTTGGGTAGAAATCTTTCGTCTTTCTGTCGACAAATGTGCTTCTAACATAACTTCATGGATTCAGGCTGGCATGGAGTCTTTTGTTCCTTCTCGATGACTCCAGGTCAAGCCTCAGCTTGACAAGCTGAGGCTTGACTTGGAGTCATCAAGAAAAAAACAAAAGTCGTCTAGAGGCTTGACAAGTGATTGGCAAGCTGCTGCACTTGCCAATCAAATCCGTTACTTCCATATCTATCAGCAAAACAATTCTCCAGAAAGCAAACATCTGTTTATTACTACTAGAAACCATTGTAAAAAGGTTTTGTCTAACGCTAAAGCCAGCCATTCTCAGATCATGAAATCTCTTATCTCATCTAAAAAATTAGGCTCTCGCGACTTCTGGAGAATCTTTAATAGTATTAATAATAAGAGCAAATCTGTTATTCCACCTCTCTTGTATGGTTCAGACTTTGTCACCTCACCTAAAGACAAAGCTGAATTGTTTGCTAAAAAGCATCAATATCGTCTCTTAATTCCACTAGTTGCATTCTACCTGATATTGCCAACAAGCAGGTTGATCCATTGCTTGACATTCCTATTACTCCAGCTTCTGTATCTAAAGTGATTTCCTGCCTAGACTCTTCTACAGCTTGTGGCCCGGACAACATACCTGTTATTGTCTTGCAGAAGTGTTCCCCGGAGCTGTTGTCTATACTCTCAAAACTATTTAACAAATGCTTATCAGAGTCTTGTTTTCCAGCCTGCTGGAAAGCGGCATCTGTTATCCCTATATTCAAAAATTCTGGAGAGCGATCTGATTCATCTAACTACTTTCCCAGTTGTCTTTTTCCTATCATAAGCAAGGTTTTTGAATCTTTAATTAACAAACACTTAATTTCTTATCTTGAATCTTATAACTTACTTTCTGACCATCAATATGGATTTGATCTTCCCGTTCTACAGCTGATTTGCTAACAGTAATAACCGATAGGTTTTATCGTGGGTTAGACAAATCGCTCTTGACATTTCAAAAGTTTTCGATAAAGTTTGGCATGCTGGTCTTCTCCATAAGCTTTCTTCTTATGGTGTATCTGGCAACATCTTTAAGATTATTAAATCCTTCCTTTCCAATCGTAGTATAAAAGTTGTTCTCGATGGACAGCACTCTTCTTCTTATTCTGTAACATCGGGGGTTCTCTCAAGGTTCTATCCTTGGCCCTATACTCTTTAATTTACATTAACGATCTTCCAGATACTCTCACATCTAAGGTGGCATTGTTTGCTGATGATACTACCATTTATTCTTGTCGTGATAAGAAACCAACACCCTCTGATTGCTTGGAGGGGGCATTTGAGCTTGAAAAGGATCTCACTTCTGCTACAGTATGGGGCTCACAATGGCTGGTGAACTTTAATTCAGATAAAACTCAATTTTTTTCAGCCAATCATTATCGCAATTAGTTAGAACTTCCTATATTTATGAATGGTGGTGTACTCGATGAGTCATCTACTCTTCATCTTCTAGGATTAACTTTTACTTCTGATCTTTTTTGGAAACCATATATCAAATCAGTTGTAAAGTTAGCATCTGCTAAGGTTGCATCTCTTTATCGAGCTCGACACTTTCTTACTTTAGATTCTATTCTCTATCTCTATAAATCTCAAATCCGGCCTTGTATGGAATACTGTTGCCATATCTGGGGCAGATCTTCTAATGATGTCCTTTCTCTTTTAGCCAAGGTGCAAAAACGCATTGCAAACATAGTTGGACCTGCTCTTGCAGCCAACCTCCAGTCATTATCGCATCTTCATAATGTTGCTTCTCTTTCTCTTTTCTACAAATACTATAATGGGCACTGCTAAAGAGCTAGCGTCTCTTGTGCCATCTACTAAAATTCATTCTCGTGTTACTTGTCATTCATCTAAGTCTCATCCATTTTCTGTGACCTAAGTGCTCCAAAAACTCTTATTCATCTAGTTTTTTTCCTCTAACATCTGCTCTTTGGAATTCCCTTCCTTCATCTTGCTTTCCTGATTCATATAATTTGCAATCCTTTAAGTTGTCCGTCAATCGTTATGTTGCTGTACAATCTTTATCTTTTCTCTTCCAGTAACTTCCAACTTTAATTAGTGGTTGCCTTGTTGGAAGCAAAAATGTTTAAATAATAATAATAAATTAAAAAAAAAAGATTGTGATGGTAATGAGTTTTATTAAGTTGTGAGATGGTAATGGACTTTATTGTATTGTGAGATTAAGATGGTAATGAATTTTATTGAGTTGTGAGATTGAGATGGTAATGAATTTTATTATGCTATGAGATTGAGATGGTAACAAATTTTATTGAGTTGTCAGATTAAGATGATAATGAATTTTATTGTGTTGTGAGATTGAGAGAGTAATGAATTTTATTGAGTTGTGAGATTAAGATAGTAATGAATTTTATTGTGTTGTGAGATTGAGATGGTAATGGATTTTATTAAGTTGAGAGATGAGATGGTAATGGATTTTATTAAGTTGAGAGATGAGATGGTAATGGATTTTCGTGACATAAGATGTAGATAGAGATAAGATTAAAGATGATAGCTGAAAAAGTAAGTGCTAGACAAATTTTAAATTAAAAGTTCTTTATTTGTTCTTAATTTAGGCCATGGTTGAAGCAATAAGCAATGGCAGTTCAATAATAGAAAAATGTGAGGTAGTATGTTTTTATTTATTTGTTATTTAATAAAGACGTTGTTTTTATAGTTATTATGAAAAATCACATACATATGTTTTTAAAAAATTTACTTCCAGCAAAGCTGCAAGCAACCACTAAGTTGGGAACAAAAATCATTTACATATGTTTTTAAAAAGTTTACTTCTAGCAAAGCTGAAAGTAAACACAAAGTTGCTTAGCAACCTCTATGTTGGGAACAAAAAAGCAAAGAAAAGAATTAAAGAGCACAATTTTTTTTTAAATAGTTTTTCTTTTATTAAATGCTGCACTAGAAGGAGAAAACAATTTGAAAACAATTAGGAGCGAGACTTGGTGGAAGTGAGACTTGGTTTAAAAGTTGGAAAGTGAGACTAGGTTTAAAACTGACCTAAAGGAAAAAGTCACAACTTAGAAACAAAACAAATCAAGGAGTGAAGGTAAGATATTGGATTGTCTGTTAATGTTAAAAACAAGTCACAGTTAACTATCTGAATAAGAGATTAGAAAGACAAAAGTTTTTAGCTTTAGTCTTATCAGGGTTAGCTGTTTTACAATAATTAATAACTGGAGCAATAAGCTTAGTAATTGCCTTCTTCCTACTAATCAATGCAAAGTTGTAACAAAAGATTATTTATGTAGCCTCAACAATGCTCACTAAAAGCACTAACAAGCACACCAGCTGTTAATGGAAAAAACCTAAAACAGGGATCAGGAAACCTTACTACCAGCCAATCTTAGAACCATTAAATTGAGTTGTACCCTCATCAGAAGATAAACAGATTAGCTACCCTATTAGGACACAGCAAGTTAACTGGAAGTTAAAATACACCCTTACAGATGAATACTCCTCAGAGAGGTTTTTTAGTGTAAGGGGCTTCTTTGGCACGATGTCATTAATAAAGTTCATTCTTAAAATGCCCATTTAGAATAATGTTGCAGGCCACCCTTTAAAAAATAATTCTGGTTTTTAAAAATTAACAAAATTTTTTAAAGGGGTTGCTATTGGCTCTTGATAATTCAAAGGGATCTTATATCATGAAAATTAAGTTTTTCAAAAGTATGTCAACCTGAATCTCAAAAGAAACAGAATTTTAGTACTTTATAAGTACTTCATAATTAGTTTTATTTTAAAGCAATAGTTTAAAGTATTTTGGTAGAACACATTAGGATTTAATTATGATAATGGAAATAAATAATCTTCAATGCCTTGTTTTAGAAATAATATAACCTCATTAGAGCTTGTTGCTATCACCATACATGCATATTGTGAGCTAAAAATTACTCTGTAAACCTGCTGGCCAAACTGTCAATTGTCCAGCATATCCATTGATCTGCTTATTTTCATTGTCAAGCCTTTAAAATTGGATAACAAAAATACTAGAATTAATTTAGGTACTGAGATATTTGATTGAGTTAATAGGGTTCAGGGCTTTAGTGTTGAGGTCCAAAAATTGGCTCCAGGCTCCTTGTTTTTGATTGAAATAAATTTTTTTTGATAAAACTTAAATAGTGTAGTCACTTGTTTGCCTCTCAACACTTGCTTGTGAGACACGAATATAAATGACTACTCTGCAAACCTCTTGTATCTTTTTTTCTTCTAATTCTCTTAAAATTTCACTTTTAAACATTTCCATTACTTTACAGTTGTCCATAAAATTTATATTAAAAGTATCTATAATATTAATTTTGGTCACACTTCTCTCTCTTTTTTTTTTAATCAAGTTTTTTTTTAAATTCGTTCTCTTCTCCATCAGAATTAGACTCACTTGAAATTATAAGAAGTGTTGTCAATGTTCCAGCTGTATTTCTTATTTTTTGACTTCTTATTTTTTGTGTCTCTATAATAATGATTTTGATCTTTGTTATCTTTGTTTTTCTCATATTGTTTCTTTTTCTTGTTTGTTGTGTTACCACTTTTGACCTTTGTTTTGCTCATTCACTCATATTATCTCTATGCATTTTTCAGATAGTGGACACAAAAATAATAATTGTTCAAATATCAACCTGTTTCTCCACGCAGCAACCTTATTTGTCAAGGTTTGTGTTTCGGAGGTGAAGAGTTGAGAGGATTGTAACTACAATAAAGAAGCCCCCTGAGTAAATAACATGAAAAAAGTCATATATATTATGTATGACTATAGCATGTCTGATCCAATATCGAATAAACTTTTGTTGCTTTTGAATCTTATTCACTAATATATATCAATGGGTTAATTCTAAAACATTGTACAGTTGTGAGAAAATAATTTTGAAAGTTTAAACTCATATACAAATTTAAATATTTAAAAATGTATTATAATTGTTGCTTTATTGTATTGCTTCAACATTTCTGTGTATAATATTTTTAAATATTTAAAAACATTATATTTTTAAATATTTGAATTTGTATACACATTGAAACTTTTAAAATCATTTTTCTTGTAACTGTCTAAAATGGACATACAATGTTTTAGAATTAACCAGAGAGAGGGTTGTAACCACAACTAAAGTAGCCTCCTCTGTAGTGGCTTCTCAGCCTTGGGGAGATGTATTAACATTCAAAAAAAATCTAGATCTTTTGCCTAATGGGCTTGTAACTACCTTGGAATCTATCTTTAGCAAATTTATTTAACAAAACTTATTTATTCACTTTAATCCATTTTTATAATTCTTATCTTAAAAGTGATAGAAGAAGTTTCTTAAGTCAACTGTTTAGTTTTTAAGCTTTGAAATCTTTTTGAATGTGATGAAAATGGTTCAGAGGATTTTTATATGGCCAAAAAGGCTTGTATTGGGTTCCAGTATTTTATATTCTGATAGATGTGATTTTTTCAAGTATAAGCAATGACACAGAGTTAACTAAGTTCATTAGAACATCTATGGGAATTTTTGTGCCTCAATTCTAAAGCATCTTGTATAAATCATTTTTATTGGTTGCTTTTTTGCTTTTTAATTGACAGTTGAGGTGATCCTAAAGATGCTCTGCAGATTTAAATCTGGGCATGGAAAAGCCAATTCAAAACTCTAATTTTTTTTGCAATTTCTATCAACAAAGTTTTATTGATTTTTGAATTTACATGGTGCTTTGGATCATTTTCTTGCTGGAAAATTTATCCACAAGATACTTTGTGCTTTCTATGTGGCATCATAACATTGCTACTGAACATGCAAAATTTTGATAAACTGAATAAGAAAACTTAAATTAATGGAATAAAAATTTGGACAATTTTTCGAGTTCTATCAAATTAATTTGTATTTACTTTACTAAATATGAATGCTGATGTTGTTGATGTTGTTCGAGGAAAAGAACTAGATGAATAAGAGTTTTTGGAGCACTTAAGAACAGTCACAGTAAAAGCATGAGACTCATTTGAATGACGAGTAACACAAGAATGAATTTTAGTAGATGGCTCACATATATTATATATATAATATGTATATATATATATATATATATATATATATATATATATATATATATATATATATATATATATATATATATATATATATATATATATATATATATATATATATATATATATATATATATATATATATATATATATATATATATATATATATATATATATTCATAGTTTAGTAACAGTTATAAGAAAAAAAATTTCAAACATAAAAAGATTGTTATTTTTATAATAAAGTAAACACAAAATGTGTAGCTACTAGCAACACCTAAGATTCTTTCTACTAACATTTTAATCTACTAACATTGCTTCTGTCAGACATATTTTATACAAGTTTTTATTTTATATACTATTACATATATTTTTTAGGTAGGTAGAAGAGAATCATTGTCTCCTCCACCTGCTTGTCCTTTCAGCTGGGAAGAATATATTAAAGCTTCTGGGTGCGTTAGTCTCTTTATAATTTTTAACATAAAGTTTAAAATAGATTTTAGGTTAGCTAAACTATATCTGCTTTTCATTAAAACGATTATGATTTTATTTTTCATTAAAACACTCGTGATTTCATTTTTTATTAAAACACTTGTGATTTTATTTTTTATTTAAATGCTTGTGATTTCACAAACACAGATTTAAGTGTGAAAAATAAATAAAAAATGAACAACATTTTTTAGAAAAAGAGTTTTATCAGAAAAATAGTCTACTGTATGTCAGTCATTGTGTAACATTTTCTTGTGATATCAAATAAGATATACAGGCTTATGGTGACAAGCTATCGTTTCTATGCACAGTGGGCCAAACAGTGGACATTGCTCAAAAATCAATGTTACCAAAATAAATTTAAGTTAGTTGTTATTGAAAGCCAAATAAATTTCCAGTTCATTAAAAAAATTAATTCAAAATGCATGATTTGTTCAATTAATATACTAGTTTGAATAATGCAAATTCATTACAAAAGATATGTAATAGGTATAAATGATACATAAAAGTCATTTTTGGCATTATGTAAGAAAAAATGCCACTATATAAGCAGTGCTAATGGGATAATTGTATGTAGAAACAGTCTTAGACTGCAGTGTATGGAAATGTGAATGTTAACTTCATAGATTATTGCACACAATTTTTTTTTTATATGTTATACCTAATGAAACAACTAAAATTTAGCAAAATTTTAGTGTTTTTTAAATAATTTTTTATTGCTTAAAAAAGGCATTATTAATAGTGACATATCTGATCATTTCTCTATTTTCTTTTCAATAGATATTTATGCGAAAATTTTATATAATGAAAAAAAAATCATTTAAAAAATAAATTTTCATAATAAAAACCTAGAATCTTTTAAATATCGAATCTTTAATTAATTTGGACATTAACTTTTCTAAAGACATTAATTTGATATACAAATTTTTTTTTTTAATTTTTTATGAAATTTATGACATCAGTTTTCCCAAAGTGGAAGTAAATTACAATCATAAAAAAATTAAATCGCCATGGATTACTAAGGGTATTCTAAAATCTTCTAAAATTAAACAAAAACTTTATATTAAAAATCAAAAACAACTGTGAGTTAAACCATTTATAAAAACTACGTAAGATTATTTGAACACCTAAGGAAAAATTCAAAAAAATATACTACACCGATTTACTTGAAAAATACAAATTAAACTCAAAACACACTTGGCAACTAATAAACAAAATTACTGGTAACACTAAACAAAATTACTGGTAAAAAAATGTCACAATCTTTTCCCTCAGTTATTAAAATAGATGATAATCTTTTTTTTGATCAAAAAACAATTGCTTCCGAATTTAATAAATATTTTGTATCTGTATGACCAAACCTAGCTGAAAAAATTCCAAACCCTAAAAATTAATAAAGGTGTTTGGCGTTTTAAAAGACATACTTTTTCAAATTTTTAAATGCTCTATTAATCAGGGAGTTTTTCCTGATGATTTAAAAATAGCAAACATTATTCCTATATTTAAAGGAGAACTAATGTAAAACACTATTGTCCAATCTCCATCCTATCTGATTTTTCTAAAATTTTAGAAAGAATTTTGTACAACTTTAATTCAATAAAGTGAACTGAATAATAACATGCTTTATTGAATTAAAAATTAATTCAATAAAGCATGCTATTATTCAGCTTACAACAAGTATATCAGGCTCATTTAGCAATTTTAAATTCACATTAGGAATATTTATTGATTTAGCAAAAGCGTTTGATACAATTGATCATAAAATTCTTGCTAAAAAATTAAAATATTATGGTATAACAGGCAATGTTTTAAAATGGTTGAAAAGTTATTTAACTAATTGTAAACAATTTTTTTATGTTGGTGAAACATTTTCATCAAATTTGTTAAATATAACATGTGGAGTTCCTCAAGGATCCATATTAGGACCTCTACTTTTCTTTATTTATATTAATGATCAATAAAGTCTCCGATTTAATAACAATTATGTTTGCTGATGATACTAATTTATGTCACACAAAAGCTAATCTTTTTCTACTTGATGTTCATGTAATTTACGTGAACATTGACTTAATCAAAATATCTAACTGGTTTTAGACTAACAACCTATCTCTTAACATAATAAAACATAAAACCAAATGGATTCTTTTCCATCCTCATCAAAAACATTAATTGCCAATTAACATGTCTCAACTTGTTATTGACAATATTCAAATTAAAAAAGTAACAGTAACCAACTTTCTAGGTGTTTATATAGATAAAAATCTTACATGGAAAAATCACATTAAAAACTTTCAAGTAAAATTTCAAAAAGTATAGGAATATTGTACAAAACAAGAAAAGTTTTAAATAAATGTACTTTGGTACAATTATATCACTCATTTTCACATTCATTGTCACATAAACTATGCAAACATTGCTTGGGGTAGTACAAATAAGAGTAAATTTAAACTTCTTTATTGTCAGCAGAAGCATATAGCATGTCTTATGTATTTTAAAGATCGTTATTCTCATGCCAAGCCTCTATTAATTGAAATGAAAGTTTTGATGTGAAGTTTGAAATGAGCCTAATATTTTTAATATTTTTTGTTTTATGTTTAAATGTAAAACCAATCCATCCCCGATTTCTTTCCATAATTTATATTCATCAAAAAATAAAAATAAATACATTTTACAAAATGATAATTTTATTTAGCAGCCCTTTTTTCAAACAAATATTTTAAAATTTTGTATTGATTATCGCAGACCATTCTTATGGAATAAAATAATTTTTAAAAATTTTACCAAGGATTTTATTCATCAAAGTAACTACTTTTCTTTTAAATAAAAGCTTAAAGGACTCATTTTTACAATCGAAGATTTAACAATTTACTTCTGATATTTTTTAGTGACCTTCCTTTTTACCCTCTATTTAAACATGAATTTATGAAAAATCATATATGTATCATTAACAACTGTAATCTACATTTATAATTGATATAACGCATCTTGTATTTATAACAGAATATTTGAAGTTTCTTACTTCATTAACTTCTTTTTTTTATCTTGTAAATATCTTATAAGTTTTAACACAAACATTTCTTAGCGGTACTCGACGACAAGACCTTGGTCTTCTACAAGTTGACTCGTTCTTTTATTTTTCAATAATGATCATTATATTTATATTATTATATATTTGTATCTTAAATATTGTAACAAAATGGTTATTTAAAATGTAATAAAAAGTACCAAAAAAAACTGAGGGCTTTGTGGTGTATATAGTAATAATATAACATTTTTAATTGTCCTGTAAACTTGTTTATATTTTGAATTATATTATTTTAAGTTTAAATCATTTTATTTAAAAAGTTATTAGATAATGAATCAACAAAAATATTTATGTCTTTAGTTTAATAACAATGAAGCTCACTGAATTTGACTTATTTGAAATTTTTATTGCTGAGGAAAATAAACAACCAAAATTTTTTTCTGCAAATATAACAGTTTGTATACTAATAATTGCTAAGACTCTTGGCTCCAATGAATTAACATTTGCACAAAAAACAATAGTTCAGAATAGCTGGCAAAGATCTGCATCTGAAGAAAAACAAACTTAAAAAAATGGGCTATGCTAGCATACAATTTAAGGCGGGTAAGGAAACCTTGCTGTTGAAAAATAACTCTTTAAATAAGTTTCCAATAGAAACAATATCAATTTAAACAGTTTGTGCTCTTGGGAAATATGGCAAATAAATACAAACCAAATATATACTAGGCAAATATATACAAACCAAAAAAAAAACTCCTTTAACTGCTGGTTTTAATATATTGCCTTGTTGGAATCATCTCAGAAGAAAACAATTTGAAGTTACACCAATTATTATGAATTATCTTGAACTTTATTCTTGTGTTTACTTCATTCTATTTCAGGCTATTAAACTGACGATGCAAAGGATATTGGAGAATTTTTTTTTAGATATAAACATTGAAAGTATACTAATGAAAATAAAGTTTGGATTTAATGGTAGTGGAAGCCATGTAATATTTAATTAAAAAGATAATGTTAAGATCAGCAATATCATACTAACAATGTTTTGTCCATTTTCACTTGAAACAGGGGCAGGTTTCTTAATATGGTTGCAAAAGTCACAAAATGCCCCACTGAGTCACAAAGAGCTGCGTCTTCAAATGGAAAAAGAATCAAGAGAAACTCTTCAATCATTGTCTGTTTTTAATTCTGACATAAAAGAGTTAAAAATGGTTTCCTTATGTATAAAGAGGGAAAACAGTTTAATGTACAGGTGATAGTGCAGTCATATATGATGGGTATAAAAGCAGCGAATCTTTATTTCAGGAGGTGCATATTGTGATCTTAGCACATGCTCAAAACATCAGTGTTTGAATATTAAAAGAATTGAAAATGGTTTTGTAATCGATTAAGACACTAACTATGAATGAAATATTTAATCAACTTGAACAAGAAGATGTTTCTTTACTTTAAAAAAAAACCTGATTATATCACAAGGGCTGGACAAACCTTCAAACCAATTCCAACCTATGATGTAAAGCCAATACAAGTAAATTGGTATCTTGTAATAGTGTTCATATTATTCTATATTTTTAATATGTGAACATACTTGATATTAAAAATTATTACATTTAAAAATTACTGATATTTTTATAGGTTCTTCGTACTTTACTGGGTAAATTTGACCATTTTATGAAAACTGTTGTACATGTGAAAGCTGGTGTTTTCGATTGGTCTGAGTCCTCTTTCAGTGCTTCAAATAGATTTCTGAAGCAAGCAGAGACTTTATTACAAGCAGATATTACAAAAAACAGGTATAAAATGGGACTACCCTGATACAATTGGAAAAATAGGAACAATAACAACAGGTTATATAGCTAGAGAACTTTTGCACAAAAAATCAAACAGGGATTTAATTATTGCACAATTGCCTGTTTAATATCATGCAACGTTTCAAAAGTTCGAATTGATACTCTCAGTAATTCTTTGAGTATTTTCCTCAAAAAGAAAAGTTAATGTGGATCAATATAAAAACTATTGTACAGATTTTTATTTACTCCTAATTAACAAGTTTCCACCTGTTACAAAAATAAATTTACCTGGACATTGGATCAGTATAACATTATCACTTTTTCAAACTGGTGGGTCATTCTTGGGAGCTAATTTTGAATAATGAAAAAAGTCTTAATCTTTATGATTCAGGGTTAAAAAGTAATAATAAAATATTAAGATTAGTTACTAGACTCTCAAGAAAAAACTCCTCAATTGTCAATTGTAGATTAGTACATCAATTGTCAATTTAACAGACACCATTAATCAATTTAGGAGTTTTTTCTTGAGACACCATTAACTAAATCTGGATATCGCCTAATCAAATTTTTTTTGACAAGAGATACAACTCAAAGCCATTCTGTAAATTTTGGTATGAATGAGGACATTCTGATAAATATTCTTATAAACGAAATGTCTCTAATAACATTTTATCTGAAGATGAAACATTTTAAAATGTTAACATATGAATAAATTACGTATATTAATACTTTATTTGATAATTTTTATTGTTTATGCCATTGATGTACCTATGTTATCTTTGTATTACAAAATATACATGCATATTTATAAGCATTTATATGCATTTTTGTTATAACCTATAAAAAAGCATTTTTTTATGAAATTTTTCATATTTTTAATTATGACCTAAATATCCTGTATCAAAATTATTTTTTAGTTTTTCTAAAATTTACACATAAAAACTTTTCAAAAAGTCTTGAATCAACCCCATAGCACTTACCATTCAAAAGTTATGAACCAATGTCCATGAAAACAACTGTTTGACCCACTGTGTTATAGTGAAAAGCTATCGTTTTGAACAAGACTTTTAATCTGATAGTTTGAACGGTTCTAATAATTTTTTGAAAATAAGTTTTTTTTAAAGGTTTTTTTAAAGAAAAACAAAAATAACAAATGTTTAATAAAAGTTTTTAGTTTTATAATTTAATTTAGTTTTGCTATAACTTTTTTTTAAATGTGTAAAAACAATTATTTTTAATTATGCACATCACAAGAATGCCCTGCATAGGAAGAAGCCCTAAAGTTGTGGAAAACAAAAGGACTATGAAAGTAAATGTCTGTATGGTAAGTTTTCTATTATTTTATTTTTGTTTCTTGATTTTTTTATTGTTTTATAATATTTACAAGTTTTATAGTATCTGCATAATAGTTTTTTTGTCATAGTTTCATTTTTTTTACTTTATTTCTTTGATTTTTTACAGAATCAAAATTTTCCACTTACCACAGATTTGTAAGTTTTTTATTTCATTATTTGTTATTTAAATAATATTTTAAAATAGTTTTAGAAATTTACAATTTTTAAAATAATTTTAATTTCAAGAAAATATGATTAATAGTAGTTTTGTTTTATATATGTTGTTATGTTGTATATATTTTGTTGTATTATGTTGTATAATATACATTATATTACTATATTATATATATATATATATTGCTATTGTCACTATGGTAACTAAATTTTTTATGATATTCATTGTATTTGAAGAATACTAGGTGTTCTAAATGTGGTTGCACCTTCTAAACATTTTGAAAAAATCAAAGAGTTTGTTTCATTGAAGTTACCTACTGGTTTTCCTGTAAAAATTGGTAAAATTTAAATTATAAAATATTAGCTATCTTTGTTATAAAAATGTCTCTTTACAATCAAATAACTGGTTTCTAATCTTACTGACTTAATTTTCATCAATGCATATAGATTTTTTTGTTGTATATTGTTAAAGGTTGCATTATGTTACTTATTAGTTTTATTTGGGTTTTCAATGAAAAGAAGTGATGAAATGTGAAAATTCTTTCACCTAACTCTTATAAGACAGCACTGAAGAATTTTTTTGTATTTTATTATACCATTAATTTTTGAATTCATAGTTAGCCTCTGCTAATCACTTTCTGGTAGCATTTTTGTTGCTTTGATGAGCATCTCTTTTTGTTTCCTGTCGCATAATATGGCTTTGATATCTTCAGCTTGGTTGAAGTGTGTTTTAATATTTTAATTGATAGTTAATTTAATATTATCTAAATATAACTTAAATTGATAATTTAAGTGATATTTAGATAATATTATTTAATTTATTGGTGTGCAATGACATAATAAAAATATAAGCATTAAAAACTAAATTGATTAATTGATCAAAAATAACACCCATTGTTTAAATGTTACATCTAGTATCCAAATGCATCTTCTAATTACAAAAAAAAATGCATATAACACTTTAGTTAGTTAGCTAGATATAATAAGTTCTAGTACAAACTTATTGGCTCACATGAAGTAGCCCATCCATGGATAAGCCACTGTAGCAACTATGCTGGAGGTTGTGCAGTTGATTCTTGAATGTGTTGTCTGTTTCTGTATTCACAGAATCGTCGGATTGTGCATTCCAATAATTCTTGATTCAGTTAGTGAAGAAATTGCTTTGCAGTGCGCTGTTGCCGACTTCTTTGCCGAGTTTTTTTAATTTTATCTTATTCACCTCCTCAAGGTTGGGAAGGCCATTACGGTCGAGAAGGCTATTTTATTATGGTTACAACCCTCTTTCAATTCTTCAACTCCAAAACACGAACCTTGAAGAACAAGGCTGCTATGCTAAGAAATAAGTTAAACGTGCTACTACTAGGGATGTGGTGGGGATCAAACTTTGACTTCTCACTTACAAGGTGAGCGCTCTACCACTACACCACTACTGCTGATCTACCACTACACCACTACACGCTGCTCTACCACTACACCAAGAGCTGGTCATAAAGGACAACTAAAGTTGTCCTTTATGACCAGCTCTTGGCTCTTTTGTGATTGTTGGTAGACACCATTTCACTTTGTCGGTTTCTTTTATGGTTTTGAATTTTTGAATAAATACTTTTGGTCCTTTTTCGTTGATGGTGACTAAATGCATACTTTGTTTTCTAAATGTCAAAAAATGGTCTGTCATATGTTGTATAGAGTTTCTTCCATAGTGTTTAGGGTTCATGGTACTCAGGGAAAACCTGGAAAACCAGGGAAAAGTTTTAAAAATTTGGAAATTCAAGGAATATCTTGAAAAGTCAGGGAATTTTTTTTTTTAATCTTTAAAATCAGGGAAAACTCAGGGAATATTAAGTTTGAAGTTATTTTGCAATATATAAATTTTGAGTCTTTATTATTATTGAAAATTGCTCACTACAGTTGTTTTTATAACCAGGCCTTGTTTTAAAGTGTTAAGCATAAAGCGATATACGTACGTCTTAAATGATTTTTTTGTAAGCAGTAAGCAATTTCGGTTAAGCTACTTTTTATCATTTTTTAACTTTTAAATTATTTTTTTAAATTCATTTTTAAAAAAGTCACATTAACTTTTGAACTTTTTTAAAAATGAACTTTTTTAAAAATTTTTGACACTTATGTAAAAATATATATTACAAAAGTTTAAATAACAATTATGTTTGATACAAGCTCTATCTAAACAAAAATTTAAATAATAATTTTTTTCATTAGTAAATATTTACTAATGAAAAAAACTCAAATAAAATTAAAAGTTTATTTTTATTTTTCTTTGCGTAAAGCAAAGATCATAAAAACATAATTTAATTCTGATAAAAAATATATGGTTTAATTTAAAACTAATTTAATATAAATATATAATTTTATTCTGATAAAAAAAGTATATAATTTAATTTAGATTTAAAAAATATATAATTTAGTTTTGATTTAAAAAATATATTTAAGTTTATTAAAATTAAAGTTAATTCTTAGGTTCGACTTTAAAATCTATTTAAAAATATTACTAAATATTGTTCAATTTTTAAATTTTATTTTTTCTTAAAAAAATAATCAGCTTATTTTTATCGCAATTGCTTTTTTGGTTTTCCTTCTTAAACATTTTTTTTTTTGTACTCAAAATTAAATCTTAAATAAACGGCTGTATCAAAAGTTTGAGCAAAATGTAAGTTAATCTTTTTTTTTTATAACGCAAGTTAAATTGCTGTGATTATTTTTTAATAATATATATATTCAGCGATGTAATTTTAATAATAAAATAATAAACTAATAAGCTTTAAATAAATAAAGTAAATAAGTTAACATACTTTTTTTATTTATTACTCGCTAATTTTTTTAAATAAAATACCATTTGTAGTTTCAAATAAAAAATCATTTGCAGTTGCAAAGCTGCAATTAAGTAATAAATCAAAATTTACTTAAAATTTAAGAAATAATCATTTTAAAAACTCAAAAATTTAACATATTTTAATTCATTTATGCAAATGTCAAGAAAAGAAAGAAATTTGTTAATACTAAACATTTATAAAAATGCAATAACTAATTTAATTAATATTAAAAAAATAAGAAAAAAGAAAATAAACATTCTTTTTATAGTAATAATGAAAAAGCCATTAAATATCTTTCTGTTATTAGCAATTTCTTTGAGTCTTTGATCAACTATACTGTCAGGCAATCAATACAATTTTCTATCTTCTCATTCTACGGCTGACTTGCTAACTGCTTCATATGCAGTAACTTTTCCCAAGGTTCTGTCTAGGGCCCTTCGAATCAGCACTTTAGTCTTGATTTATGAATCAAATTGAATCACAAATGGAATCAGCAGTATGAGGAAATCCAAATTTAAGCTTTTTTTTTTTTCAAAAAAAAAATCTAAAATCTTTTTTTTTTGCCTGGAGTAATTTTTTAGCGGTTGTTTAGAAGCAGTATTACTACTTTCGATTACAATTACTGAGATAAATAAAAATATTTTGATAGCATCTTAGCATTGGATATCTGAAAAAACGACAAGACTGAAAAAACAACAAGACTCAACAGATTCTATCTGTTGACCAGCGTCGCACCCCTTCTTCGTCTATTAGGCTGGCGCAGATGTATTTTTAATACATTGTTTCCAGTTTAGGATGTTGAATGCTGGATCTTCTTGGTTTTGCTTGTGTCTCTGTTTTTATGACTAGGCAACTCATTCTATTATCTCCTAATGAGGGTACAGCTCTAAAACTCAGTTTTATGGTTCTGAGGCCGGCTGGTAGTCAGGTTTCTCGAACTCTGTGGTAGCTCTCAGAGAGGCTGATTCCATCATTTCTTCTATTGAGTCTTATCTCTTGCAAAGTTCACCAGACCTACTTGCTCTTTGTGAGACTAATTTGAGTTCGGCTGTCTCATCTTGTGATCTTAGTGTTGATGGTTACCTTCCTCTAATTCGTAAAGACTCCAATAGTCACATGCTTGGCCTGGGCATTTACGTTTGTAAGAATTCACCGATTTATCGTGAAACTAGGTTTGAATCCACAGACTATTCTTTCATGTGCTTTCGTTCAGCACCACTTCACTCTATTGCCTTTCTCTTTGTTCTATATGGCTCTCTTTCATCTCAAGACTGCACTCTTTTTGACGTTATTTCTGATCATATTGACCAAGCCTTCTCTCTTTATCCATCAGCTAATATAGTTGTTGTCGGTGACTTTAATGCTCACCACTCTGAACGGCTTGGCTCTAGTGTCAGTGACTCTGCAGGCATTAAAGCCCACAACTTTTGCCTTTCTCAATCCCTAACTCAAATAGTCAACTTTCCAACTCGCTTTCCTGACAACCTGAATTATTGGTGAATCATTGGTGAAATATTGGTGAATGGCAGCCCTCTCAATGAGCTTTTTTCGTTATGTCCTCTTGGATTTCAATTCACTGCTGACCTTTCACGAAAACCATATTTACAATCAATTGCTAAATTAGCATTTGCTAAGGTTGCTTCTCTTTACCGTGCTTGCCATTTTCTTACTCCTGATTCCATTTTCTACCTTTACAAATCTCTTATGCATCCCTGTATAGAATACTGTTTTTTTTTAATGTAAATTTACCTCCAAGGCCGAGAAGGCCACTACAGATGAGGAGGCTACTTAATAGTTATTATAACCCTTTCTCAACTCTATCCAAAACACGAACCTTGGCAAACAAGGCTGCTGTGCGGAGAAACAAGTTAAGCACACTACTACCAGGGGCATGGTGGAAATCAAACTTGGAACCTGTTGCTTATGATGCAAGTGCTCTACCACTACACCACTACCGCATGACTGTTGTGTTATTTGGGCTGGTTCTTCTAATGGTGCTCTTTCTATTCTAAACAAGGTCTAAAAACACATTGTAAACATAGTGAGACCTGCTCTATTTGCCAACTTGAGTCTCTCTCCCTTCATCATATCGCCATCGGTTCTGTCTCTTTCTTTTTTCTATAAATGCTATCATGGTTGCTGCATATTTATGAAGATTGGTTAGGAAGTATTGGAACAAAATTTAAATAAAAAATCAATAACTGCAAGACTTTTAGTCAAAGATCATATGCTATCAAGTAATCTTCAGCCACATAATTTCATAATTACAATCAAAATGGTCATCAATGTAAAATCTGCCCGTAATAGATATAGAAGTTACCTAAGTTCAATCACAAACAAAAGAAGCAAAACAACTGGCAAAGAAAGTTGTTAGCAAGATCAAATGACAATGACAAGATCAGCTGAAGAAAACTAGTGAAATGTTGCAGTTTCAATTTGTAAAATTTGTTGAGGAAGCTGAGAAGAAGCAAGATCTAGGGTTGATTTTTAAAGCTAATGCTATAAAATGAAAAGCAAATAAGAAAAACAAAAAAATTAAGAAATTAGAGCTTTCCTGAACTCAGGGAAAAAGTACTTGAAAACAGGGGAAAATCAGGGAATACTCAGGGAAAAGTGGATTTCTAAAACTGCAATGAACCCTGATATTAGCTCTTGTGATAAATTTATTTTTCAATAGAATTTTATTTGCAGATGATGCAACTTTATTTGCTTATTTTTTTGGCTTCAAATGTGCTTTCAATTTGCTAATATTTAGTTGCATTGGTCCAAGCACAGATCCTTGGATAATACCACTAGACACTGGTGCCCATTCCGATGTGTCACCTAGAACAATTTGCTGTTGTCAATTTGTTAAAAATGAGCAAATATATACATATAATTGTTACCTATTATGCTATGTTTTCTCACTTTTTCAATTAAGCTTGCATACATACAACTACTTATATATTGACACAATGTGATACATGCAAAAATGAATAGCTTTTAGAACCTATATAATATTAATGTAAATATGTGTTTATCTTATTAATTTGATGCCAATTTATTTAAGTCGGTACAAAAATAGTTTGATTGATTGTTGCTAATTATTTGTAATTAAACTAAGATAGTTAAGTAAACTAAGATAAAAAGTAACGCAAAAACTCTTTGAATTAATATTTTATTTTAAAATTTATTTTTAATTTGTAGTTCAAATTTTACCTTTTTTTAGTGTTTTTTTATTACTAGTTAAATTTCATAGGAATCATTTACTAATATTATAATGATTTTTATTATAGAGATTATATTGCAATTCAAATTTTACCTTTTTTTAGTGTTTTTTTTATTACAAGTTAAATTTCATAGGAATGATTTACTAATATTATAATGATTTTTATTATAGAGATACCTGTTTTGCCAACAGTTGTTGCAAGAGTTACTTTTCAAGATTTTAAATGGAAAAATGATTTTCATGATGATCTTTTCATTATTCCTTCTGATTATACGGTAAAATTTAAAAATTTAAAGTTGTTGCTATGATTCTAGGATTTTTAGAGAGACATATATATATATATATATATATATATATATATATATATATATATATATATATATATATATATATACAGTGGCGACAAAATAAATAGCACAGATTGATGTTCAATATGTAATGGTATATTTTCCATAGATCTGAGTTTTTGAGATCTAAACTTTTTCAGCCTAATAAAATATTAGTTTTAGAAGATATCATAACTGAAAAAAAAAAAAAGTACAATCATATAAATGATTTAGAAGTACATAATAAGGGGGCAATTTAAATAGCACACCCTGTACAAAATTATCATTTCGTCCTTTTGCCACCAAAATTATGGAGGTTTTTTGTATAAATAGTTTAGAAAACTTTATTAGATGTAAATTAATATTTAGTGGGGTATCCTTTTGAGTCAATAACTGCTTGACAATGACAGCCCATTAACGAGATCAATTTTTGGCATCGTTCAGGCGTAATGGCATCCCAAGCAGCCTTTGTTTCAATCCTTTGATCAAAAGTCGGTCTAAATTTGTTGCAGTTGACCGGTTTATGTTTCTGTCAACTTCCTCCCACAAATTTTTTATCGGATTTAAGTCTGGTGACTGTGCGGGCCACTCCAATAAATCAATCTCCTTAGCGTTAAACCACACTTTAACACTGGTGGTGTGCTTAGGGTCATTGTCTTGTTAGAATTTCCAAACCAAAGGGAGATTTTCCTCCGCATATGGCAACATGGTGTTTTCTAGTATTTTTTGTACATGTGTTGATCAATTGTCCCTTGAATTCTATGCAACGGGCACACACCACACCATGAAAAACTGCCCCAAACTATCACATTGCCACCACCATGTTTTACGGTCTTAAGAGTATACCAAGGGCTGAGTTCTTGGTTTTGGGGACGAAGAACATATTGTTTTCCGTTGGATCCAAGGCAATTAAACTTAAACTCGTCAGTCCAAAGCACATTTTGCCAAAAACTTAAATCCTTGTATACTTGCTGTTTTGCAAACTTGAAATGGCTGACGAGATTAGGTTTTGAGACCAATGGTTTTTTTCGGACAACCCTTCCAAATAGCTTATTTTCACTTTTAATAGTGCTGACAGACAGATCGAGTTTTACATTTTGAGCAACTTGTTCTTTAATTTTTGGTGCGCCAACAAAAGGATTCAGCTTAGTAATACGGACAATGGCTGCGTCTTCTCTGGGGGTTATCTTTCGTTTGCGAGACTTGTGTTTTTTGTTGCTTAATGAGCCAGTATCGTTAAATAAATTAATAGCATTGATAAGTTTCTTACGAGAACAACTCAGTCTTTGAGCTATTTCAGAATTGTTCAACCCTAGATCTCGAAATGCCTGTACTTGTCCTCGAAAGACATCTGTTCCATGTTTACCTCGACCCATAGTTGATAGATAATGAACTTTTTTTTTTTTTTTTGCTAAATGAGTTACAAGAATATCCTTTAAATACTGAATAGAATGATTCTCTTTTGATATAATAAAAGAATTTAAGTTTTTTTAAATAAAAAGTATATGTGTGCTATTTAAAATGACCGCAAAAAAGTAAACACCACCGCTAAAATGCTCAAAACAAGCAATTTGACAGCTATAAATGTCAAATTAGTATTTCCGTTCAAAAAAGTTAACATTGTTGATGCTATAAAAAATAACAGCAATTGCTATAAATACAAAAAAGTTGGCATCAAAAAGTAAAACCAACTGGTCATGAAAGTGTGCTATTTATGTTGTCGCCACTGTATATATATGTATATATATATATATATATATATATATATATATATATATATATATATATATATATATATATATATATACACACCTAATTGGTTGTAAGATAAATAAAAGAAAATATCTTTTTAAAGGTTTCTGAGAATTTTTTGAGAGAGTGTCTCAAAAAAATATTAATGAAAAAAAGATAATATTTTACAAGCATTTTTCCAAATTTTTTGATTTATTGTAGGAAGAGGGAGGGAGGAGATAAATGCATCAATTAATTGACATTAAATAGTCTATGTATGCTAAAAAAAACTTTTTCAAAGTTTAATTAATTTGATTAATTAAATAATTTAATTTAATTAGTTTTTATAAGAAGATACTATGATTCATGATAAAAAAAACAAAAACATTGATTTAATTCAATGTAATGATTTAATTCAAAATATTAAAACATAAAAGAATAATAAATACAAAACTTTTTTGTCAGGCAGCAATGCATTGTTGAATATATACTAATGTGTTTCTAATATTTTGTTTCTTATCAGATGTATTTAAGTTTTCCAGCTGTCTGCCTTTTTTGACAAGAGTAATTAATTAGGAATTTTCTTAAATAACTTTTTTAATATGCTCTAAATTGAAACATTTTGTGAGAATTTTTTGCAACACAATTAGTCGACAATAAGTTTTATTCATTTTGTGAGAATTTATTGCAATATAATTTTTGTTTAGGTGATTCAAAAATTTTTGGGTTTGTAATTGACAATCATATCAAACAATACTGAATATTTGATAATATCATAACAAACAATATTTTTAATGAATCTCTGAAAAAATTATTTGAAGTGACATTTCCGATCATTTTCCTATTTTTTCTCTATAAATATAAAACTAAAAGAAATAGTAAATGACAAACAAATCTTTTTTAAACGCATCTACAGTGAAGCAAATTTATGATTGTTTTGAGACAACTGCCATTGCTTCATTGGAAAGATATACCCACTTCATCTGACAATAACTTAACTTTCAACCGATTCCTTAAATTTTTTAATGAGATGATGCAAATTTTTTTATGATGCAAATTTTCCGCAAAATAAATTTAAAACCGAAAAATGTAAAATCATTTACTAACAGTCTAAGTAAATTTTTTCCAAATATCTTATCACCTCAAAAATATATTGACACTAAAAACACAGAAATATATTTCTATAAAGCATTAGTTTACTAAATATAGCTTCATTAGATGTTGCTTAACAATTTTTACCTTTAATTATATATAATTATACATAATGTCTATAAACAAGATTGATAAGTTTAAATAACATTTTGGATTTCTTTTAATTTTAAATTAAATTCATCAATTTTAAAAGTTAAAAATTAAAATCTTTTTCTTTTAATTTTGAATTATATTTATCAAAATTTAATATAGAATTAAAAATCAATAGAAAGTATTCATAGCTATAAATTAAAACAAAAACAAAAACAGGTCCTCAAAAAATTTAGAGAGAAGGACATTTGCCTTTCCCCCTTCCCTTCCTGAAAATTCATTTAAAAGGTCGAGTAAATAGTTTTTAAGGAAAAATTATAAAGAAAAGGTTTATTTTTCTTATAGTTTCCAAATTTTTTTGAATTATATATTTTCATATAAAATTAATAGCTTAATTTTTTTTATTTTAATTATTATTATTAAATGCGACATCTATATTAAAGTTTACATTAAATTGATAAATATTGTTATCCACATCTCATTTCCTAACTATTTTTATTTACATCAACTTCTAATATTAAAAGATCTTCTAATATGTAAGAACGTGTTTTTTATAATTTTTTTTTTTTGTTTTTTTTTGTTTTGTTGTTATTCACCTCCTCAAGGCTGATAAAGCCACTACAGATGAGGAGGCTACTTAATAGTGGTTATAACCCTCTTTTAACTCTATAACTCCGAAACACGAACCTTGACGAACAAGGCCGCTGCGCGGAGAAACAAGTTGAGCGCTGTACTACCAGGGACGTGGTGGGGATCAAACTCGGAACCTCTCGCTTATGAAGCGAGCGCTTTACCACTACACCACTACCGCATCAACACTATCTCATACTTAAGTTAAAACACTATCTCATACTTAAGTTGAAATTATAATTGAGTCTAATGAGTTCACTGAACATGTAGATACATTAAACACATTATCTTCTCTTAAGGCCTTGCAAGCATAATGGAACCAATATTTTTTAACAGTCTTCTCCATTTGAAATTTAATGCTAGCGTACGAAAATGGAAAAAAAAATGGTTTACATAAATTCTAATTGAAATAATTAAATAAAAATGACAAAAAAGAAGGGTTTTATTTAAGATCTAAATTATATAGTTAAAATAAAAATGGCAGCAACAAACAAAAAAGTTTTATTTAAATTCTAAATAAAATAATTTGTACACAAAAGTGTTATCATGATTTTCTTATCAAAGTGTTAGATGAGCAAAAAAAGATTTGTCGTAATTTAAAAAAACACTTGTATATTTTTGGCAAGGGTTTTTTTAAGTGCTCACCAAAGTAATGGCATGTATGCAGACAAGCTCAAAAGGCTTGGGCATAAATGCGCATACCAAACAAAGAAGACGAAATTTTAATGATGTTGTTGTAACAATTTTGTGCTTCTTCGCACATAGCTGTTACGGAAACAGGAGAATTCAAAGCAATTTCTCTTCCATGTGCTAATTTTTAATGTTCTGTTGCAGCAATTCTGATTATGGGTCATTCTTTGTCAAATCAACAGAAAAACCAAAAGTAAGGCATTGTTAAATAAATATAAAGCATATTGCAAAAAAATGCTGATTCAGCATTTTTTTTTTTTTTTTTTTTTTTTAACATACTTTTTTGCCATTTAAATAGCAATATTAATGTACTAAATAAGGTATCAACCTGACTTTGGTATACAGATGTTTTATGTGGCAGATTTAAGTATCATTATTTTAATTTCCTAGTTAATGAATATTAATTTATTGTATTTAAAGTTGGATTTTCAAATTAATAGACTTAAGACATTTTTAAATCTACATATCTTTTTTCAGGGTAGCCATTTTTTAGTCGTATTTATTCTAAGGTAGTCATATTTGAACTTTAATTTTAAGAGATGTTTTGAACAGTTTTTTTTGGCTGTATCAAAGTTGACTTGTATCATTTTTGTAACAATGTTTTTTATTAAATGAATGATTTTTAAAATCTTATGAGATTTATTAAAATTATTTTTAATTTCATTGAAAAAGTAGGTTTAATTAGCTTTCAAACAACATATAATTAACCACTCTTCATTTGAATATATCACCTTAGCAGTATTAAATTGTATCAAAAAACACCTTCAATGAGGCAAAAGCAAATTTTTATCTAAATATGTAACTTTGAATACCCATATCTTTGGGACTACAAATTATACAATGTTTTTAGATTTTCTTATCTATAATATAAGCTTTTAACCTTGTTTCATGCAAATTTAAGCAAATTTTTTTTTAATTTTTAACTACCCTGCATGCTACTATGTATATATATCTAGCAATTATGTTTCCACTCTCACTGTGGAGGTAATTACTACTTCCACAGTGATTATCACTTAACCAGGTTTTTACTGAGTAGTGTTTGGCAACATATAACAATTTTTAACATGAAACCAAAACTTTTGTTTTTTGGCACTGAATTTTAGATTATGCTGTAGTAGTGTAGTTGTAGAGCACTCCCATCGTAAGCGGGAAGTTGTTGTTTTTTTTTAATGTAAATTCAACTCCCCGAGGTTGAGAAACCCATTACAGATGAGGAGGTTTCTTAACTATGGTTATAACCCTCTCTTAACTCTATATCTTCAAAACACAGACCTTGACAAACAAGGCTGCTGCATGGAAAAACAAGTTAAGCACTGACTACCAGTCATGTGGTAGAAATTAAACCTCTCGCTTATGAAGCTAACGCTCTACCTCTACACCACTACCGCATTTTCTGAGTTCAATCTCTGCCACATCCCAGGTAGTACTATACTTAACTTGTTTCTCTGTGCAAGGGCCTTGTTTTTAAGGTTCATATTTTGGAGTTATAGAGTTAAGATAGGATTGATTAAATTTTTATGATTAACTTGAAGATTTACTTTTAATGATTAATTTAAATGTCTTTTTTTTCTTTCTAAAAGTGGGATAGGTGATATTAATTGTTACAAAAGTTCTCACTGCATAAATTGAGTGTTTTGGTTGAGACAGGGTTTAGTCATAGTTAAAAAATAAATTATTAAGACATAGAGTTCAGCATTTTACCAGTTTGTGTTAGGTTTTTAGAAACTAGAACACATTAAAACATTTTAGTATATTTGTTAATCATTTTAACAAATTAAAAATAAATTGAAAAATATAAATTACATTTATCAAAATAAACTAAAAATGCTTAGATCTATCATTAAATATTGTTTACAAAAAATAAAAACTGTTATATTTACAGTTTGATTGCATGCAAATATGTTTGAAATATGTGCATATTTAAAACATATGTTTTGTCAAGTTTGTTTTTTAATATGTTTAACAAATTGAAGAAAGATAATTTTAGAATAATTATATATAAAGAAATGTAGTTTAACATTGTGGAAGACGTAGTTGTTAGATAGATTGCTAAATAGACGTAGATGCAGTTGTTAGATAGATTGTTAAATAGACCTAGACATTGTAAAAAATGTAGTTTAAAATAGTGAAAATAGGAAGCCAAGTGTTTTTTTTTTTATCACTAATGTGTTAGTAAAGTGCTTTTTTATTTAATATTACAGAATTCAATAGTTTTTGCAACACGTTTTAACTTCTAATGGAAAATATTTTTGGTGCTCTCTCCACCTACCCAATGCACAACCATAATAAATAAAAAAATGTCATTTCTGTTATTCCTTTAAAATTTGATAAAAATTAAAATTTTATTTTATATTTATATGGTATAAATTTTTTTCTTTTAATATTTCTTTTTTAAATTTAGGAAGACCCTTTCCATTTTCCTGATCTATAACAATGTAGGTTTATTGAAGTAGTTTTCTTTCAATTCTTGGAAAAAGCAATAAGTTTCATTTTTTTTGGAAACAACAACAAATATAGTTAACAAATATTAAAGCCACTTTAGTAATCTGGAATCTATTTATGCCTCTTCTATTTTCTATTTACCTATATAATGGATATCTGGTAACATTCTACACAACTGATATCTGGTAACATTCTTCACAACTGATATCTGGTAACTATAGGAACATCATAGTTTTCAAGCTCTTGATCCAGATGAATATATTTGAACAGTGAATGAAGATCTGTTTATGCTATATAAATCATGAACATTTTTCATTGATTCAAATAATATTAGAAAGACAATAAAATAAATTTTATATTTGTTCAATATGTAAATAAAAATGTTATTGATAAATATTTAGTTGTGTTGTTTTTAAGTTTTAGTAGAAAGTTTGTTTACCAAGAGTTTTATTATCAAGATGAAAATGACAAAGAAATTGCAAATAGACCAGAAAGGTTTAAATACCTTTTAATAACAAATCCTTTTTTTTTTTTTTTAATTTGTTTATGTTTTATTACTATAATAAGAAATGTAATTTTTTTGTGTTAATTTATGAAATCGACCACATATTGTTAACAGGTTTTTTTAAATCTTACTTAATTTTGACAATGTGTTAAAATTGCAGCATAAAATAAAAAAAAAAAAGAGTTTTCATTTAAAATTAATATAGCTGTGACATATTTTCTCTAATTATAATTTTCATATTGATATTTTGAAAAGAGTTTTATTATTTTAATTATTAGATATTTGTTTTAATTTAAAATTATTTTGTTTTCAACTATCATAGAAAATATTTCAGTTTTTTGTCTTGTATTTATTTGCCTTATTTAAAGTGATTTTTTTAACTTTTGGTGTTTTATATAATATTATCAATAATTTTATGTAATATTATATAATGGTATAAATTATTTTGAAAATATTTAAATGGTTTTTGCAAGTAAATATTTTCATTGGTTTATAAAATTTAAGCACATTTTACATGTATGATGTTTTGTATATTTTACATTTTTGAAATAGATTATTTGAAAAATTTTAAAAACTGTTTTTTATTATCTCAGTGATTGCAAACTTTTTAGTTGAGGAGGGATTTTTAATCTTGGTTTTTAACCTTGATAGGTTTTTAACCTTGATGGGTAACACTGTAAAAATGAATTACTATTTTAGATTATCAAGTTAAAGGATTTTCAAAACAATATTAATAAAAGATTTTATTTTTTTATTGTGAAAAAAAAAAAAAAAGTAATATTCAATGAATGCTAGCAATCATTGATTTCATAATAAAAGATACTTTGTTTAATGTTCTTTCATTCATTGAATTATAAGTTATTGTAATCAACTATCATTTATTATAACCAACTATTAGTAACCATAACTAGTGTTTATTTATCATAACCAACCTCTAGTTATCATAACCAACCTTTAACAACTACAACCAACTAGTCGTAATAAACTATTAGTATCAAAAACTAGTGTTTACTTATCATAACCAACTTCTAGCTATTATAACCAACCTTTAGCAACCAACTATTAGTAGTTATACCCTTACAAAAATAATTGTTTAAAGTTTAAATTGTTCTTTGTATGTCAAGTTAATTAAAAAATGTTTTTAAACAAAGTTAAGAAAATGTTTATTTTATGTTGTTTGTTATAGTATTAATATTATATTATTTTAATGTTAATTTTAATGTGTTTTTGTTTTTTAATTATTTGAAAAGCATAAACAAACAAAAATAATGAATGATTCTCTTATTGAAGGGATTAGTGACAGTGTGTTGTTTAGTTGGTTACTTTCTTCTGTCATAGTTTTAGCTTTTCTATTATGGTCAAAGTTTCACATTAGAAATCAAATTATTCATCCTGTTCACCAAGATGCTGTTCAAGCTGTAAGAGAACATGTGATTCATGGTGAATCAAATAGACAACCCAGAAATGGTGACGATCAATGCCCTGTTTGTATTGACCACTTGCGTTTTGCAGTTGAAACAAATTGTGGACATGTTTTCTGTTGTATGTTTTTTTTTCCTTTCTATTATAAAAAAGTAAAAATGTTTTATAATGTGTTGGTATGCTTATATAGTTAATGTTTTAAATTGTGGGTGTAAGGGTGTATATTACAGTTTCTATTGTTGCACTGTTATTACTTTTCTTGTTTACTTTGAACTGCAAAATGTTATTAAGTATTTAAATTTGAAAAATCTTAACCAATAGCTTACTTGCTAATAATAAAATATTATTAGCCATAATAAGTTTGTTGTGAGTGTTTTATAATAAATATAGAGGAATAAAAATTCTATTGTATTTGAGGTCTAGAAAAGCATGGTCACTGGAGTGGTCACCCTTCATTCAATTGTGTAGTTAAATAAGAATTGTTAAAAACTTTTTATGCATCTGCATTTTAGGTTGTTACAACTTTTTGACATTTAGACAGTTTTTGAGTGGTGGTATTTAATGTCTGTCGTTGTTATTAACATGAGTGTGGTAGATTGCACTTTTTTCACTTTCATATCTTTTAATTTTAAAATTTTTGGTTTTCAAAACGCGTAAAACATTTTTTTGTGTTTTGTGTAAAGTTTGTTTTGCATTACAAACTCTACAAACACGTTTTTACACATGGATTTTTGCATTTACAGTTTTGCTTATTTTTACAACTTAAAAAATTTTTGATTATACATTTTTTTTAATTACATATTTTTCTAGTTTACACGAACACTAAGACAAATTTTTAATTCATAATTTCTAGTTTACATGAACACAAATTTAAATTGTTGTACTTTTATGGAGTTTGGTTTTTATAAAAATACTGTTTAAAAAAAAATAAAATTATCATTGTTACAAAAGTTGAAGGCAAATGAAAAAAAAAGACAGAAAAAAAAAATCAGCTTTTTTTAGGCATCTATAATGTGGATAAGTGGTGGTAAAAGTTTTTTTTTCCTTATATAAACTAACCAAAAATTAAAAAAAGAGGTTTTTTTAAAGTGTTTAATAATGGAGATATTTAAAACAAAAGTTAACTTCATTTAATGTTAATAATGATTTATCTTAAAGCTATATAATGCACAAAAGCAGCAAAGCTTTATTGTGAAAAAGCTTTATTTTTTCCATTAAACACTAAATAAATATTTACATTTTTAATGTCTGAATTTAACAACAAAAAATCTTGACAAAAAGTAAATTTTTCAAATTTTTTGGAAGTAGTCTTTTTTATTAGTAAATTCCTAGCAGTAGAAAACAATCTTTTAACATCTGTGGATATTTTGGACATTGGGTGTGAAGTATTGTGGATGTTGGGAATGTCATATTTTTTTAGCCACTTTAGTTTATGCTAGTTTGATTTACTAAAAGAATTTAAAGATAAAAAATTCAAGGCATGAAGCTAATGGACTACAAAAATACTTAATGCTTCTTTTATGATTTTCTTATATGTTATCAAAAAGTATTTCTTGATGTAATATATTTGAAATATAAGTATATTATTTGTTAAATTTTTGTCAAGTTGTATTTATTATTTTATTATAAAAACTAATGTTATAATGTACTAGGTGCTTGCATGATGGCCTATTGGGAACAAGGCGCATGGATTGGTGCTATGAAATGTCCTATTTGTAGACAACAGGTTTAGTTTTTATATAGAAATAAAATTTTCTATTAATTTTTTTTATTACTTGCTTTTGCAAGTCAAAAAATTTTTGACTTGTTTTTTCTTACTTGCAAAAACAAGTGAAATAAGTTTTTTTTATATAAAGCGTTGTCGTTTCAATATTTTTTGACAGAAATTTTTTTTTTATAGATTAATGTACTTCTTCCTATGTTTACTAATGATGAAGCTGTTTCTAATGAGTTTACAATTTATAATAATAAGATTCATATATATAATCGTCGCTTCTCAGGACAACCAAGATCTGTGAGTTAATCTTTGTTTTATATAGATGTTTGGTTTGTGTTGCGATATTATATTTTTGGTATTCTTGCTGCAGTTGTTTGATTAAACATTTTAAAATGTCTTCTCCTACCCTTAATGTATATCATGTAATAAAGTGAAACTTGGTTTTAAAAATTAGCACAAAATCAAGATTCCTAAACATTTAACATAAACTTGTCAAATGTTGGTGGATCAGTATTTTTCATCTGTTTATTTTTTTAAAACACTTAAAATGCCAAAAGTATCCAAAGTTATTTTTGCTTTAAACAAAGTTATTGACCTTGTTCTGCTATTTTTTAATATAATGCGATTTCCTTATTTATATATGGGCAGAATTTTCCCTCTCCTACGCAAGTTGCCTGTTTATGTGTGTGCAAATTCACACAAAAAAGTTTTTTTTAATATTTTATATCATATATAATTATTTTTTTATTGTTATTGTTGTTACACAAATGTGTAACAAGTAGAAATACAAATATTGTAAAGAATAGAAAGAAAGAAATTTTGAAAATAAACAATATTTATGTTTCTCCCCTAATAACACCACTGAGCGTGCTGGCACTAAAGCCTATAACTTCTGCATTTCTCAATCTCTTACTCAGGTATTAAACTTAGTGACTCGTTTTCCAGAGGTAGGTTTAACATTTTAACTCTCATTCTAACCCTCTGACTTTCGTTTGATCAGTTTTTCTCTGTTATTAGTCTTTAAGTCTTTGATCAACAAATCTCTCACATCTTGAGTCAAATAATTTACTGTCAGACAATCAATACGGTTTTTGATGCTCTCGTTCTACGGCTGACTTGCTAACTGCTGTGGCTGAAAGATTTAATTCTGCATTAAAAGAGGTGGCAAGGCTAGGGCTATTGTTCTTAACACATTTAAAGCTTTAGAAAAAGTTTGGCATGCTTGTCTTCTCCATATGCTTATTTCATATGGTATATCTGGGATTGATAATTGGGAAGATAAGTTTTTGAGATTATCAAATCATTTCTTTCTAACCACTTTATTAAAGTCATTCTCAAAGGCCAACACTTTCTATCCAGTAACTTTTAGGGGTACCTCAAGGTTCTATCTTTAGTTCTGTTTTTTTCTGCAAAAAAACAGAACTAAGGATAGAATCTTTAGTTCTATCCTTAGAACTCAAGGATTACTCAAGGCCCTATCCTTAGTTCTGTTTATAGAATTGTTTTTAAATTGTAAATTATATAGGATTGTTTTTAAATTGCAACTTGTTTTTAAATTGTCATGATAAAACTAAAGTATATACAAAATTTTACTACTAAACTAAATTTTACTACTAAACTAAAGTATATACAAAATTTTAAAAAAATTTTGTATATACTTTAGTTTTGAAATTAGTTGTTCCTTATTTAGAATTATGAAGCAATAATTCATGCATAATTACTGATACATAAAATCAACTTATGCAGTTACTGACATATAAAACCAACATATGCATAGTTACTGATCAACCAACTTTTTCA